>NW_021265528.1:0-1012 GCF_002162155.2 Triticum dicoccoides
GTGCAGAGATACTGGCTTTGATTAAAGTCTCGGAATTGCTCTTCGACCGTGTACTCGGGATACCAGCGGTATCCAGCCTCAGTCATTACCCTGACCAACTTGGCAGTATGGCCGGGTACATCTAGGCATCGAGTCAGGCGAACCACTTGATTGAGGTCGCGAGTGGCCATCTGAAAGCACAATCATAATGCAAAGGCATTAGAATTTCTAGCAAAATTTCGGCAGCATAACAGCTGTAAATGCTCAAGAAGGATTTTGAGACATTTGACAAAGGATTTCGTACACACTCAACATCATCATATCAAAGTTCTGAATCCATTCTAACAACATAATGTGGTAGTAGAACTGAACTAGGCTTGTATCCATCAAACTTATAAGGTACTACTGATTAGTAACACGTGATCCTGATAGAGAGTATAGATCCTAATTCCTTAACCCCCGGTGGAAGAATGGACTGACTCAGATCAGAAGGTCATAAGATAAAGGAGTAAAAAGAGCCTTACGTTCCAACCCACAAACAATTCCCCTACATATAACTAAAGAATTTCTAGACTTAACATCGACCAGTTTGGCTTGGAGAACCTACAGGCAGTCCGGCTCTGATGCCAACGCTGTCAGGACCCCGACTCGATGTCACATCGATCTAGCCGGTAACACCTCATATCACTTTGCGACCTCACGCACGGTATCCCCACGGGTGTCGCCTTACCTTTGCCCAGGACCGTTTGCGCCTTTTGGCTCACGTATATGATAGTGTCGCTAGCATCCATATGATAAGGAGCCCGGGCTGACATGACTAGTCGTAAACCCAAAGTGGCACAGACTTACAGGGACAGGCATCCATGACCCAGCTTCGAACGTGTCGGTCATCAGCAAGTGGGTCCGGGCTGTAGCACTGGGCTAGCAGGACTCCGGTAAACCGGGCTGTAGCGGGCTAACAGGACTCCGGTACTCAAAGCGTGACATTTCCCCGAAGGGACAGACACAGGAACGAAGAAGGACACATGCCGGC
>NW_021265529.1:0-2269 GCF_002162155.2 Triticum dicoccoides
GAACGCAGTTTGTGAGAAATACTGCGAAGCCAGTCATCAGCGTCGAGAGGCTCGATGGAGTGGTGGAACGTGGGTGGATGTAACTTGATGAAATCACTGAGTGACACCAAGTTATTTCTCTGATGGTGTGCTGTGTTCTGTTCAATACACTCCAACAAACGGTTGGTCTCCCGCTTGTTTCTCTCGGCTTCCAGCATAACCTCGGCTAGGGAAGGAGGATGAGGCAGATTTGCATGCCTGACTTCACTGCCTTCGGTCTGCTCTTGAGGAGCAGGGTTATTGCGCGTGTTGACCATCCTAGGTAAACAAGACAATGATTTAGTCAGAATGATAAGATTCCGACATAGGATACAGAATGTAAGGAATAACTCGGAATGCAAGATGATCATCTGTATGACATGGTAGATACAGAAACTGCTTCTTTTATTCCATCGTCATACACACCATACAAGGTTTAGTACAAGACCAAACAAGGTACTATTACGGTGAAAAGAAGATTACATCTCATCGGAGGCACTCCGAGCTCCTATACATTATTTTTCTACACCTCCGGAACGCGGTACAAACTAGGTCACATCCCACGAGTCACGCAGGACGATAGATGACACAGCTAGTACGAACTAGTGATACTATCACTAACTCAGACCGATCCGTAGTAGTCCTCGTAGAAATCACCTCCATAGCCTAGAAGCTCAACATGATCATCCGGAAACAGACGATCTCGCGGAGCTTGTGGACCATAGGGGCTAGGATGAGGTCTTGGACCAACAGACGGTGGCCTGCGGGGACCGCGAGGTGGGGTGATGCCTCCTACATCACGCCAACCCATCACGTCTGGCAGAGCAGATCTCACAGGATAGAGATCGCGCATATCCGAATATCCAGCTTGCACAGCCGGTGCAAACCGAGTCAACGTGGCCCAATGGTCAGCACGGGTATTGAAAAGCTCTAGCCTCAAGGCCCGATTTTCATGGTCCTTATCCTTGAGCATCTCAGCAGTGGTGCGAGTCCGTGAATCCTCCTGAGTGGGGTCAGCATAGATAGCCTGGAGATACCCTTGTGCTCCCGGAAGTGATCCTGGCATATACCGGAAATCAGAGTCCCGAAATAGGCCAGACCTGACTCGCATGATGGTCATCATAGAGTAGGTGGCATCCTGCACGGCCATCTCAATAGTAACCCCTAGTCCATAGGAGCAGTGAAGGGGCTCGGTGGATCTAGGATAAGATGGAAATATCCTGACAGTGCAGAGATACTGGCTTTGATTAAAGTCTCGAAATTGCTCTTCGACCGTGTACTCAGGATACCAACGATATCCAGCCTCAGTCATTACCCTGACCAACATGGCGGTATGGCCGGGTACATCTAGGCATCGAGTCAGGCAAACCACTTGATTGAGGTCGTGAGTGGCCATCTGAAAGCACAACCATAATGCAAAGGCATTAGAATTTCTAGCAAAATTTCGACAGCATAACAGCTGTAAATGCTCAACAAGGATTTTGAGACATTTGACAAAGGATTTCATACACACTCAACAACATCATATCGAAGTTCTGAGTCCATCCTAGCAACATAATGTGGTAGTAGAACTGAACTAGGCTTGTATCCATCAAACCTATAAGGTACTACTGATTAGTAACACGTGAACCTGATAGAGAGAAAAGATCCTAATTCCTTAACCCCCGGTGGAAGAATAGACTGACTCAGATCAGAATGTCATAAGATAAAGGAGTAAAAAGAGCCTTACGTTCCAACCCACAAACAATTCCCCTACATATAACTAAGGAATTTCTAGACTCAACATCGACCAGTTTGGCTTGGAGAACCTACAGGCAGTCCTGCTCTGATACCAACGCTGTCAGGACCCCGACTCGATGCCACATAGGTCTAGCATGTAACACCTCATATCACTTTGCGGCCTCACGCACGGTATTCCCACGGGTGTCGTCTTACCTTTGCCCGCGACCGTTTGCGTCTTTTGGCACACGTATATGATAGTGTCGCTAGCACCCATATGATAAGGAGCCCGGGCTGACATGGCTAGTCGTAAACCCAAAGTGGCACAGACTTACAGGGACAGGCATCCATGACCCAGCATCGAACGTGTCGGTCATCAGCAGGTGGGTCCGGGCTGTAGCACTGGGCTAGCAGGACTCCGGTAAACCGGGCTGTAGCGGGCTAACAGGCCTCCGGTACTCAATGCGTGACATTTCCCCGAAGGGACAGACACAGGAACGAAGAAGGACACATGCCGGCCAGCCTAAGTGTT
>NW_021265530.1:0-2741 GCF_002162155.2 Triticum dicoccoides
GGACTGGCAGCGGCAGGGATGGAGGCGCTGCTGCCGGCCAGCCCCATGGCCAGCGGGAAGTGGAGCCGCGTGTGGGGGCGAGGAAGGAGACAGAGAGGAGCCGCCAGAGTCCATCGGAGCCGCGCCGGCGACGAAGCAAGCAGCGGGAAAGAGGAACCCGCGTCTCCCTCCTCACCTGCTCTGCTCGGTTGCGCCATGGCCGACCTTGCGGTCGGCTCCTCGGTGATCTGGACGCGCCACCTAACCTGCCCGGCCACGGTGGCCCTTCCTGTCCTGGCTCGTGATGAGGGGAGGAGGAGAGGAGAGGGCGGGAGCGCTCCTCTTGCCGTGTGCAGGCGAGGACGACCGCGACGACACCGGGGAAGTGGACGGAGGCGGTCCGGCAGGCTGGGTGAAGTAGACGATGGCAACGGCGGGAGCTGCTAGGGTTCTGGGAGCAGAGAGGTGGGAGAGGGAGGTGGAGGCGAGGTGTGCCAGCCGGGATCCCGATCCAACTCCAGCCGGCCAGCCCTATCGTCGCCGGCGAGACCACCCCACCCCAGGGCGCCTACCTCCTCCTATCCTCCCTCCGCATCTTCTCTTCTGCAGGGACGCATCAATGGGGATCGAGAGATCGGGGAAACGAGCAGCCGGCCGCCGGAGGCGAGGCCCACCCCCACCATCGAAACCCTAGCAGGGGAAATCGATGGGGGTGACCGCATGAGGCGAGGAAGACCGCATGAGGCGAGGAAAAGTAGATCGACGAGGTGAAGCTAGTAGAGCTCGTCCAGGAGCAGCTGTGTGTGTGTTGGGTGGCACCAAAGCTCGCCGGAGCGGCCGGAATCGGCCGGCGAACGAGGCGGCGACAGTGGGGATCGAGAGAGTAGGCAGGAGGGGGGTGACGGGAGGAAGAGAGATGGGCTGCGCAAGTGCGGGAGAGAGGCGGCTAGGGTTTCTCCATGGGCGGCATGGCAATTTATACGCTTGTATGCGAAATGACGGAAATGCCCTCGGCGGGGCAGGCTATTTACACGCGGTGGCACGACCGGGGCGCGTCGGTCCAGATCGGACGGTCTGCGAGCGCCGGGTTTCGATCCGGCGGCTGAAATCGATCCGGAGTGAGATCCAACGGCGGGAATTGCATGAAGGAAATGATCCGACGGCCAGAAAGCCCAAATCGCTGAGGAGCCTCCTGCATCCACTCCTCTCTTATTTCTGGATCTCTTCCTCCTGTATCTCCAGCTTGTAACCGAATTCATGGCAATTGATTGAATTAGTAGAGAGAACCTCACAATTGGCATCAAAGCCGTTCGATTCTCCACCAAATATCCACCCCAGAATTTTCCCCACCCAATTCCATGGATTTTTCACGACGGCGTGCCGAGCTCCTGGCGACTCTCTCGCCGGAGGGTCGGGCGACGTATGAGGTGCTCAGGGCCCAGCTAGCCCGTGATGTGGACCGGTGCTTTGCTGAGTCCAAGGCGAGGCTAGAGAAGGGCATGGAGGCGGTGCTCGGCGACCTCCACACCAAGCTGAACCGGACTATCGGCGACCTCCGCCAGAAGGTGTGTAGCGACCACGGCCGTAGGTGCGCCCCTGCGGCGGCAGCCTCTACTGCGACAGCGCCTGCTATGTCGATGTCGGCTGCGAGCCATGTCTTCCCCGACCCCGATCACGGCCCCGACCTGGCGTCTTCGACTTTGTCAACGACGAACACGGCCAGGCCTATGCGCGTCTCGAGCAGCGGCATCACCACCGACGGGTCCCATGAGTCGGAGGTTGCTGCCTCCTCCTCCGACCCCGCTCCAGCGGCAGCGGCCACGAGCATCTCCGTGTCGAGCGCGACTGCCGTCGCCCCCGCATCAGGCGGCGTTCCCTCCCTCGTCGCGTCGACCACCACCCGCTCGACGAGCCCAGGAGGAGACACCGGTGCGGCACCAGACGCCAACCCTCTGGTGTCCACGGGCCCCATCGGCATGCCCGCGTCCACCATGCAGAGCGAGCCAGACCATGTGTGTGAGACGCCCATCACCTGTTCAACGCTTGGCCTCTACCCCGTCGCCAACGCCATTCAGATCAACAAGGTGCCCCTATCTGAGTTTGCTGTGTCCCCAACACGATCTGCAGCCTTTCTCCACCTCCACCTTCATGGCTGCAGTGTCCGCCTCACTCGATTCAGAACTTGCTCTCGCCACGCCCACCATGTGTTCGACCGAGTGCCCTGGAGAAGAAAATAGTGAAACAAGGACCACGCCCACTTCTACAGCAGCGCCGCCGGCATCCTCGACCAGTGCTATTCCTGCTATGTGTGAGGTGAGCATAGAGGTCAATTCCATGGCTCTGATGGATATAACCAGTTCGTCTCCAATCCTCACAAAGGTCACAACCACCCAAGCATTGTCGCCTACCAAGTGTTCGACAGAAGGCCTGAACGGCGAGACCAGTGTGGCTTGTCTCAAGTATTTAGTCAGCTCACATCACCAGTTGCAGCAGCACGTGTGGTTCGCCGAGTTCAAAACTAAATTGAGGAAGAGCCGTGAGGAATTGTTGGCAGCCAGGAAGGAGATGAACTCAGTATCCTTGCTCACAATCAGCTGCAATGGGACCCAGGTGATTGCTTTGTTTTAGTTTGGCGACATGAAAATCTTGCAAGCACACATGATGTCTGCCCCGGGCTTGGTATTACCACTCTTCACGTGACATGGGATCCGGGAGGTTCGACATAATGTCAGTTTGTGGACCAGGCTGAAGACTGGGTTCTA
>NW_021265531.1:0-1399 GCF_002162155.2 Triticum dicoccoides
AGTTTTACAAACCCATATAAGAACAAGTGAATTCTAGTCCCATTGACACTCCTGGTTTTCTACAAACACCAAGTACTAGGGCACACAAAAGTTCTGAAATTTGTGTGCCTAACTGAATTAACTGAATTTTCAGTAACCGAATAAACTGAATTTTCAAAACTGCAAGAAGCCAATTAAAAAAATCCAACAGCACTAGAACTGAGCTGATTGACAGTAGTTTTGTTCACTGTTATGAAGAGAAACTTCTTCTTGTAAGAAAGGACTTCGCGTGTGGTTTGGAATATTCAGAAATCAAGTTGAAATATAAAACCATATAGAGGTAGGTATGCTACAAGTCTACAACATATATACTAATTAATCAACTGCAATCAGGAGACAGTTTCTTCTTCTAAGTCCATCTCACGGTTCGCTGAATTAAGAAAAATACATCATGATTTCAGAAAACTTACGCAAACTACTCAAAACAGGAAGAAGAAGAAAAACACATTTCAGAAGGAAAAAACTTTTGTATAGCTAGAATTCAGAATGCATTCAACAATCCAAACTTTTGTATTTCCTGGATAACAAACAGTAATGATCTCTAGCCCTGACATTCATTTATTCATTCTTCTAGTAAATAGGTGCATAAATGTTCTTGCCGAATGGGTTTATTTTTTGTTGATCTATATGCTCATATATGCAGACGAGGCTAGCCACTTTTCTGCCACTCATATGCCACTGATAAAAAAATGAACTTTCACCAGTAAGTTGTAACTTGGCAGCCAGTCAGTTTCAACAATGAGCTTGGTGCTAGTGCTCTGCTGCTCAAATTGGGTCGAGAAGCATCTACTAGTAACTAGTGCATATGATCATCACTAGCCCATAATTCGTGTACTCCAAAAATTCAAGCAATTGTACCAAATTTTGAAAGAGATTTTTCCATTTTATATTTAAATAGAATTGGGGTATATACCTTGGAATCCTCCTAATGGAAACAGCACTAACTGGCGTCTCTATTTCAGCACGAACTGTCAGAAGACTTTTGACCTAAATAATATTTAAATGGTTCTAAGTTAGTAAAGTACATAAAGAAAGATCATCGAGTAATTCTCCATGGCATAATTTTTACCTACCAACAGGAGACCTATAACATTTCTAGGGTTTCCTGAATACACAGGTACACGGCTGTGGCCCCGGGCAAGAATTGTACCAATTGTTTCCCTGTAAATACAAGTAAAGAAGGTTCACTATAAATAACAGTATGTGATGAGCATGTCAAAGGTTGCATAGTGGAGTCCTCTCGATATATACTATTCACAATTGTTTATTAATTATAGTATCTAGGTCAAACTTTAAAATGATTACATCACCGAAGTAAAGAACCACAGATAGACAAAATGGTAAGGGAATTCAATCAGGA
>NW_021265532.1:0-2520 GCF_002162155.2 Triticum dicoccoides
CACTTACGAGAGTGAGATCTGATAGATATGATAAGATAATATTTTTGGTATTTTTATGATAAAGAGAAATAAAGATGCAAAGTAAATTAAACGGCAAAGGAAATAACTAAGTGTTGGAAGATTAATATGATGGAAGATAGACCTGGGGGCCATAGGTTTCACTAGTGGCTTCTCTCAAGAGCATAGGTATTACGTTGGGTAAACGAATTATTGTCGAGCAATTTATAGAACTGAGCATAGTTATGAGAATATCTAGGTATGATCATGTACATAGGCATCACGTCCGCGACAACAAGACCGAAACGATTCTGCATCTACTACTATTCCTCCACACATCGACTGCTATCCAGCATGCATCTAGAGTATTAAGTTCATAAGAACAGAGTAATGCTTTAAGTAAAATGACATGATGTAGAGGGATAAACTCATGCAATATGATATAAACCCCACATTTTTATCCTCGATGGCAACAATACAATACGTGCCGGTTCCCTTTCTGTCACTAGGATCGAACACCGCAAGATTGAACACAAAGCTAAGCACTTCTCCCATTGCAAGAAAGATCAATCTAGTAGGCCAAACCAAATTGATAATTCGAAGAGACTTGCAAAGATAAACCAATCATACATAAAAGAATTCAGAGGAGAACCAAATATTGTTCATAGATAAACTGGATCATAAACCCACAATTCATTGGATCTCGACAAACACACCGCAAAAGAAGATTACATCGAATAGATCTCCAAGAAGACCGAGGAGAACTTTGTATTGAGATCCAAAGAGAGAGAAGAAGCCATCTAGCTAATAACTATGGACCCGAAGGTCTAATGTAAACTACTCACACATCTTCGGAGAGGCCATGGAGTTGATGTAGAGGCCCTCCATGATCAATGCCCCCTCCGGTGGAGCTCCGGAAAAGGCCCCAAGATGGGATCTCTCGAGTACAGAAGGTTCCGGCGGTGGAATTAGGTTTTAGTGGTGCTCCTGGATGTTTGGGGGGTATGTGGATATATATAGGAGGAAGAAGTACGTCGGTGGAGCAACAGGGGGCCCACGAGGGTGGAGGGCGCGCCCAGGGGGGTAGGCGCGTCCCCCTGCCTCGTGGCCGCCTCGTTTGTTTCTTGACACCCACTCCAAGTCTCCTGGATCCCGTTTGTTGAGAAAAATCACGTTCCCGAAGGTTTCATTCCGTTTGGACTCTGTTTGATATTCCTTTTCTTCGAAACCCTAAAATAGGCAAAAAACAACAAATTGAGTTGGGCCTCCGATTAGTAGGTTAGTCCCAAAAGTGATACGAAAGTGAAAAATAAAGCCCATTAACATCCAAAATAGATAATCTAATAGCATGCAGCAATCAAAAATTATAGATACGTTGGAGACGTATCAAGCATCCCCAAGCTTAATTCCTGCTCGTCCTCGAGTAGGTAAATGATAAAAGAAGAATTTTTGATGTGGAATGCTTTCTAACATATTTTTCAATGTAATTTTTATTTATTGTGGCATGAATGTTCAGATCCATAAGATTCAAGACAAAAGTTTAATATTGACATAAAAATAATAATACTACAAGCATACTAACTAAGCAATCATGTCTTCTCAAAATAACATGGCCAAAGAAAGTTATCCCTCCAAAGCATATAGTTTGGCTATGCTCTATCTTCACCACACAAAATATTTAAATCATGCACAACTCCGATGACAAGCCAAGCAATTGTTTCATACTTTTGATGTTCTCAAACTTTTTCTATCTTCACGCAATACATGAGCATGAGCCATGGATATACCACTATATGGTGGAATAGAATAGTGGTTATGGAGAAGACAAAAAGGAGAAGATAGTCTCACATCAACTAGGAGTATCAACGGGCTATGGAGATGCCCATTAATAGATATCAATGTGAGTGAGTAGGGATTGCCATGAAACGGATGCACTAGAGCTATAAGTGTATGAAAGCTCAACAAAAGAAACTAAGTGGGTGTGCATCCAACTTGCTTGCTCATGAAGACCTAGGGCAATTGGAGGAAGGCCATCATTGGAATATACAAACCAAGTTCCATAATGAAAAATTCCCACTAGTATAAGAAAGTTATATCATGGTGCTACTTTGAAGCACAAGTGTGGAAAAAGGATAGTAGCATTGTCCATTCTCTCTTTTTCTCTCATTTTCTTTTTTTTCTTTGGGCCTTTTTTGGCCTTTTTTCTTTTTTTCTTTTTTTTCGTCCGGAGTCTCATCCCGACTAGTGGGGGAATCATAGTCTCCATCATCCTTTTCTCACTGGGACAATGCTCTAATAATGATGATCATCACACTTTATTTACTTACAAGTAAAAAATTACAACTCGATACACATAACAAGATATGATTCTATGTGAATGCCTCCGGCGGTGTACCGGGATGTGCAATGATGCATGAGTGACATGTATGAAAATTATGAATGGTGGCTTTGCCACAAATACGATGTCAACTACATGATCATGCAAGCAATATGACACTGATGAAGCGTGTCATAATAACGGAA
>NW_021265533.1:0-2520 GCF_002162155.2 Triticum dicoccoides
CACTTACGAGAGTGAGATCTGATAGATATGATAAGATAATATTTTTGGTATTTTTATGATAAAGAGAAATAAAGATGCAAAGTAAATTAAACGGCAAAGGAAATAACTAAGTGTTGGAAGATTAATATGATGGAAGATAGACCTGGGGGCCATAGGTTTCACTAGTGGCTTCTCTCAAGAGCATAGGTATTACGTTGGGTAAACGAATTATTGTCGAGCAATTTATAGAACTGAGCATAGTTATGAGAATATCTAGGTATGATCATGTACATAGGCATCACGTCCGCGACAACAAGACCGAAACGATTCTGCATCTACTACTATTCCTCCACACATCGACTGCTATCCAGCATGCATCTAGAGTATTAAGTTCATAAGAACAGAGTAATGCTTTAAGTAAAATGACATGATGTAGAGGGATAAACTCATGCAATATGATATAAACCCCACATTTTTATCCTCGATGGCAACAATACAATACGTGCCGGTTCCCTTTCTGTCACTAGGATCGAACACCGCAAGATTGAACACAAAGCTAAGCACTTCTCCCATTGCAAGAAAGATCAATCTAGTAGGCCAAACCAAATTGATAATTCGAAGAGACTTGCAAAGATAAACCAATCATACATAAAAGAATTCAGAGGAGAACCAAATATTGTTCATAGATAAACTGGATCATAAACCCACAATTCATTGGATCTCGACAAACACACCGCAAAAGAAGATTACATCGAATAGATCTCCAAGAAGACCGAGGAGAACTTTGTATTGAGATCCAAAGAGAGAGAAGAAGCCATCTAGCTAATAACTATGGACCCGAAGGTCTAATGTAAACTACTCACACATCTTCGGAGAGGCCATGGAGTTGATGTAGAGGCCCTCCATGATCAATGCCCCCTCCGGTGGAGCTCCGGAAAAGGCCCCAAGATGGGATCTCTCGAGTAGAGAAGGTTCCGGCGGTGGAATTAGGTTTTAGTGGTGCTCCTGGATGTTTGAGGGGTATGTGGATATATATAGGAGGAAGAAGTACGTCGGTGGAGCAACAGGGGGCCCACGAGGGTGGAGGGCGCGCCCAGGGGGGTAGGTGCGTCCCCCTGCCTCGTGGCCGCCTCGTTTGTTTCTTGACACCCACTCCAAGTCTCCTGGATCCCGTTTGTTGAGAAAAATCACGTTCCCGAAGGTTTCATTCCGTTTGGACTCTGTTTGATATTCCTTTTCTTCGAAACCCTAAAATAGGCAAAAAACAACAAATTGAGTTGGGCCTCCGATTAGTAGGTTAGTCCCAAAAGTGATACGAAAGTGAAAAATAAAGCCCATTAACATCCAAAATAGATAATCTAATAGCATGCAGCAATCAAAAATTATAGATACGTTGGAGACGTATCAAGCATCCCCAAGCTTAATTCCTGCTCGTCCTCGAGTAGGTAAATGATAAAAGAAGAATTTTTGATGTGGAATGCTTTCTAACATATTTTTCAATGTAATTTTTATTTATTGTGGCATGAATGTTCAGATCCATAAGATTCAAGACAAAAGTTTAATATTGACATAAAAATAATAATACTACAAGCATACTAACTAAGCAATCATGTCTTCTCAAAATAACATGGCCAAAGAAAGTTATCCCTCCAAAGCATATAGTTTGGCTATGCTCTATCTTCACCACACAAAATATTTAAATCATGCACAACTCCGATGACAAGCCAAGCAATTGTTTCATACTTTTGATGTTCTCAAACTTTTTCTATCTTCACGCAATACATGAGCATGAGCCATGGATATACCACTATATGGTGGAATAGAATAGTGGTTATGGAGAAGACAAAAAGGAGAAGATAGTCTCACATCAACTAGGAGTATCAACGGGCTATGGAGATGCCCATTAATAGATATCAATGTGAGTGAGTAGGGATTGCCATGAAACGGATGCACTAGAGCTATAAGTGTATGAAAGCTCAACAAAAGAAACTAAGTGGGTGTGCATCCAACTTGCTTGCTCATGAAGACCTAGGGCAATTGGAGGAAGGCCATCATTGGAATATACAAACCAAGTTCCATAATGAAAAATTCCCACTAGTATAAGAAAGTTATATCATGGTGCTACTTTGAAGCACAAGTGTGGAAAAAGGATAGTAGCATTGTCCATTCTCTCTTTTTCTCTCATTTTCTTTTTTTTCTTTGGGCCTTTTTTGGCCTTTTTTCTTTTTTTCTTTTTTTTCGTCCGGAGTCTCATCCCGACTAGTGGGGGAATCATAGTCTCCATCATCCTTTTCTCACTGGGACAATGCTCTAATAATGATGATCATCACACTTTATTTACTTACAAGTAAAAAATTACAACTCGATACACATAACAAGATATGATTCTATGTGAATGCCTCCGGCGGTGTACCGGGATGTGCAATGATGCATGAGTGACATGTATGAAAATTATGAATGGTGGCTTTGCCACAAATACGATGTCAACTACATGATCATGCAAGCAATATGACACTGATGAAGCGTGTCATAATAACGGAA
>NW_021265534.1:0-3798 GCF_002162155.2 Triticum dicoccoides
TTATGCATCTCGGTGCCACCGAGTTGTTCCACTCGGTCACACCGACAGGGTCGGGCTATATATAGCCACGGGCAAAAGTTTGGAAATTTCTCCAAAACCCTTCGCCCGCGCAACAGCTCGCTCTGCCATTGTGGTCTCCGGATCGTCTCCTCGCCGCTAGAAGCCTCCTGTCGCTGGTCTTCGCCGCCGTCAACAGAATTCGTCCCCGCCGTTGCCGCCGTAGCAAGTCCACCGCCAAGTTAGGGTATGGACTTGATCTTTGTGCTATCCACGTCTGATTCCTAGCACATTGTTTTCATATTGATTCTTGCCATGATTGAGATTCTTCTATCCAGCCAAAATAGTCCATAGATTAGATGCGATTCAAATTTTTAGGGTTAGGTTTCCACCGAAACCATCTCGGACCCACCGAGTTGAAAAACTCGGTCTCACCGATTTGGCATATGCCATTGCACTAGTGACTCTCGGTCTAACCGAGAATTACTAATCGGTGCGACCGATTTGAGGATTCTGTGAAACTCTAGCAGTCTCGGTGCCACCGAACTGAAACTCGGTCCAACCGAGATCATCACTTTAGGTTCCAAAACTGCTTCGGTATCACCGAGTTTGAAAATCGGTTGATTCGAAATGCTTTGTATGGAAAACTAAAACTGAACTTTTGAATCATTCTTTTTGAAAAATCTCTGCATTTTCTGATGCTCATCTATTCTATCTCATCTATAACTCTTCACAGGGTCAGCAGTCAGGTTTTTCAGTATGTTTGATCAGAGTGACAACCAGTACAGGTCTGAAGAGCAGATGGACTTGAGTGAGGGCACTAGTCCCTCAACTTCAAATGATGGGAGCAGAAGCACTCCTAGCAATTTGCCTAAGGCTGCAACTAGGCAAAGGAGGAAGAGAACCTCAGACTCAGAGGATGAGGATTACAAAGCTGAGGAAGATGAGGCCACTTCCAAGAAAGTGGTGCTCAAGAAAGAGTATGGCTCTGCACAAAGCACAAATCCAGGTCTGAAGAGGAAAGTTCCTGCCAAGAGAACTCCAATGCCAAAGGCCAGGAAGTCCACTCAAGTGCCAGCTCAAGATCAACCCAAAGAGGCACCTGCAAGGAAAGAAGCACCATCAAAACCTCAGAAGGTCCCCACTGGTGCAACCATGAAGTTCATAATTGAATCAGAGGATGATGGTGATCAGGATAAGAAAAAGAAGAGAGCTAGAACCAAAACTGCCAAGGTCCTTGGAAAGCCCTCAATGAGAAGGGATTCTGATGAAGAGGAAGAGGATGCTGCACCAGCACCTAAGGCAGCTAAGCTTATGGGAGATGCAATCAGGTCAGGGGCTGCAACATCCAAGCCCAAACATGCACCCAAAGCTGCCTCCAAGGCCAAGCAAGCTCCAAAGAGGAATACTAGGAGTATTCCAGCTACTGAGAAGAACAAGGCCCTAGTGCCCAATGTTGTAGAAGATGAAGATGAAGAAGGGCAGGTCCTTAGAAAGCTCAAGCCCAAGATACTAGACCACAATGATGCCCATCCTGTGGCTGAGGACATGAGAATCAGGAAGGATTCAGGGCTGAGACTGTGGAGGATGGAAGACCCATATGCTTCAAGAAGAAGGACTGCTGTTGACTACAGGTTCCACACAAAGGAACAACAGGACTTTTATGAGACCATTTTGTTAGACAAGAAGCCCATAGTCTGTGATATGAGGTGGGTTAACTGGAAATTCATCAGGGAGAATGAGCAGCACTACCCTGGAGTGGAGGAGAGCTTTGTTGCTTGTGGAGTAGCAGATTTTGTTGGAACCAACTGGAATGATGAGCTTATGATGCAGTTCTACTCCACAGCACATTTTTACCCAGATGGTAGAATTGTGTGGATGTCTGAAGGTACAAGGTACCAATCCACTGTTGAAGAATGGGCAAGTCTGATCAATGCCCCCAGGGAAGAAGAGGATGACTTGGACATATATGCAAAGAAGAAGTTGGGTCACAACTCAATGGCTCACATGTACAAGGAGATCCCAGACAAAGCAGTTGAGACTCACAAGTTTGGATCAGTTCACTTTCTGCTGTCAGGATTGGCAACCATCAATTGGATTTTGAGGCATACTTTGTTTCCCAAGTCAGGTGACCATAACATGATCACAGGGCATGCCATCAACATGCTGCATGTGTTTGATGTGCCACAGAAGTTCAAAGTCATGAGCCTCATAGTTGAAACAATCAAAAGGACTGCAGCAGATCAGAAGAGGAGCTGTGGATATGCACCTCAGATTCAAGAATTGATCAACTCCAAGATGGGCATAGGGAAATATCAATTGGATAAGGAACATTTTCCAATTTATCCAGACTTTGAGGACAATGAGGTTGTCATGAATGAAGATGATCCACAATCAGTCCAAGCTCAGGAGAAGAAGGAGAAGGCAAAGAAGGAGAAGGCTGCCAAGATGCCAACTCAAGAGGAGGCATCTGAGTATTTCTTGAAAACCAAACAAGAGCAGCTTGGTTACTTGATAGCATCAACTCTGAGGATTGAGAAAGGGTTGGCCACCCTAACTCAAAACCAGGAGAGCCTGGAGAGAATCATGGAACAAAAATTCTATGTTCTAGATGTCAAGGTAACTGAGATTCAGTCAGTTGTAGAGCAGCTGCAGGATGACATGCAGGAGAGGAAGGGCAAGACAACCACCAATGTGTTTGCTAGAGTGCCCAGAGACCAGAGGTCAGTTGCAGTGCCAGTGACAGACACTAGAGCAACAACTTCAGCACCGGCCACTGCCCCTTTAGTTCCAGTGCAACCAGCTCCAGCACAAACTCCTCCAGCACCCTCTACTTCAACTGAAGCCTTCGTCCAAGGAGCTATCAGGACACCACCACCAGAAGATCAAGCCTGAGAGTCGATCTAGCACTATGCATTTTCTATGAACTTTTTGGTAACTTGTTGCCAAAGGGGGAGAAAAATGTATAGATCATAGGCTTCGAGAGAGAGTGTTGTTTTTATTCTCTCTTGCTTTATTTGGTGGTTTTTCAAACTTTGTTTGCTTTTGGTTGAGATACTATGCCTGTGAGACATTGATGATCATGTGTTTGATCATAAGCTACACTTATGCATGCTTGATATTATCCTATCTATCTTATGTGATCACTCACTATGCTTGGTGATGAGTGCATGTATTCATTGTTTATTATTTTGATCGCTCCACCAAGATGTATGTGACATGGAAGAGTAACCCATGAGCCTAATTCATTGTGCATTTGCAGTCCAAAGCAAATCTTAACCCATGCACAAATTTAGGGGGAGCTCTTGCTTATCACATACTTCTCAAAGCGACAATGTTATTCAATCTTATTATCGTTTGTCGAAGCTTTGATCTATATGTTGTCATCAATTACCAAAAAGGGGGAGATTGAAAGTGCAACTATCCCTAGGTGGTTTTGGTAATTAATAACAACATATATCTCATTGAGCTAATGCTATTCCAAGACTATTATTTCAGGAAAGCTCAATGAATGGCATGGCATGGATGATGAAAGTGGACCCCTCAAAATACTAAGGACAAAGGATTGGCTCAAGCTCAAAAGCTCAAGACTCTTCATTTTATATTTTAGTGATCCAAGATCACATTGAGTCTATAGGAAAAGTCAATACTATCAAGGAGGGATGAGTTGTTGCTTAATGAGCCTCTTGCTTCAATGTGCTTAGTGATATGCTCCAAAACCCTCAACTACTTTCCCACATCCACAAATGACCTAAACCCAAAGCCAAAATCGGTCACACCGAAACTTCCTATCCGGCGCCA
>NW_021265535.1:0-1113 GCF_002162155.2 Triticum dicoccoides
TACTATCAACATGAAGTAGGTAGAGTGAATCTCGGGTTCAAGAACCCAGGAACAGAATACCTACTACTAAATGGCATCACGGGATGCTTTCGATAATGACGGCCAGAATCATCACACTGGAACATAAATCATGGCTAGACTACTAGATGATCCCCTAAGACACCTAGGGTCATAATACTAGCTCCAACATATATGTCAAGGCAATAAAGTACCTCAACTCACTGATTTGTGTGATTAATCTGACCAAAGGCACATCGGAAACAGGAGGAAGGGATTTGCAAATGCATCCGACTATTTAGAAACCTGGGATGACTCGGACAGCATAACGGCTGTAAATGCTCAGAAAAGATTTGAGACATTCACAAAAATGGTGGCATAACCACTCAGAAGCACAATATCAAGGTTCCGAGATCAACAATTAACATACGGAAGTAGTAGGAACTGAACTGAGACTTAAATCCAACAATCTTATAAGTCTACTGATTAGTAACACGTGATCCTAATAGAAAGAAGAGATAGCCTAGTTCTTAATCCCCGCAGGAAAGATAAGATGACTCAGATCAGAAGGACATGAGGTATAAGGAGTAAAAAGAGCCTTACGTTCCATCCCACAATCAATTCCCTTATATAACTAAAGAATTTCTAGACTCAACTTCGACCAGTTTGGCTTGGTAATCCTACAGGCAGTCAAGCTCTGATACCAACGCTGTCAGGACCCCGACTCAATGCCACATAGATCTAGCATGTAACACTTCATATCACTTTGTGGCCTCACGCACGGTATTCCCACGGGTGTCGCCTTACCTTTTCCCGGGACCGTTTGCGCCTTTTGGCACACGTATATGACAGTGTCGCTAGCATCCATATGATAAGGAGCCCGGGCTGACATGGCTAGTTGTAAACCCAAAGTGGCACAAACTTACAGGGACAGGCATCCATGACCCAGCATCGAACGTGTCGGTCATCAGCGAGTGAATCCAGGCTGTAGCACTGGGCTAGCAGGACTCCGGTGAACCGGGCTGTAGCGGGCTAACAGGACTCCGGTATTCATCGCGTGACATTTCCCCGAAGGGACAGACACAGGAACGAAGAAGGACACATGCCGGCCAGCCT
>NW_021265536.1:0-1057 GCF_002162155.2 Triticum dicoccoides
TGGTATCAGAGCTTGACTGCCTGTAGGATTACCAAGCCAAACTGGTCGAAGTTGAGTCTAGAAATTCTTTAGTTATATAAGGGAATTGATTGTGGGATGGAACGTAAGGCTCTTTTTACTCCTTATACCTCATGCCCTTCTGATCTGAGTTATCTTATCTTTCCTGCGGGGATTAAGAACTAGGCTATCTCTTCTTTCTATTAGGATCACGTGTTACTAATCAGTAGACTTATAAGATTGTTGGATTTAAGTCTCAGTTCAGTTCCTACTACTTCCGTATGTTAATTGTTGATCTCGGAACCTTGATATTGTGCTTCTGAGTGGTTATGCCACCATTTTTGTGAATGTCTCAAATCTTTTCTGAGCATTTACAGCCGTTATGCTGTCCGAGTCATCCCAGGTTTCTAAATAGTCGGATGCATTTGCAAATCCCTTCCTCCTGTTTCCTATGTGCTTTTGGTCAGATTAACCACACTAATCGGTGTGTTGAGGTAATTATTGCCTCGCCATATATGTTGGAATTATTGTTATGACCCTAAGTGCTTAGGGGATCATCTAGTGGTCTAGCCATGATTTGTGTCCTAGTGTGAAGATTCTGGCCTTTATTCTCGGAAGCATCCCGTGATGCTACTTAGTAGTAGGTATTCTACTCCTGGGTTCTGAACCCGAGATTCACTCTACCTACTTCATGTTGATAGTAATTGCTAGTGCCTTTAGGATATTAGTAACCTTTGCGATAGTCCTTGAAGTCCGTGGTATCTTCTTCTTCCAAATACCATGAACTACTTATGGCAGATGTTTATTGGATAAAAAAAAATCACAATTAGAGTACTCTTGAGGAGTTCTCCATTCATAAATCGTGACTCTGCCAGTTCTACCTTTCTGCATGGGTTATCCGGAAGAAATATGTTGAACTTGGTTCGACATACTAATCTATGCATCCACAACTCAGAAAGTTATATGTTCCTTTGAGTTGTTCTCTTTAGTTGCATTCTGACCCTCGTCTATCAATTGATAGTCAAGAGTATGCGTGCGTTCGTTCATCGATGCCTATGAC
>NW_021265537.1:0-12191 GCF_002162155.2 Triticum dicoccoides
TTAAAAAAATAAAAGAAAATGATGGAAATATCAAAAAAATAAAATAAAATAAGTTTCCCATGTGATATGTGGTCTAGTTGTCGGGAAAATTTACAAATATGAATTTTGACTTTATTTGCAAAATCCCTCTAGAATTTGTAAAATGGGAATAACTTTTGCATACGAACTCGGATTAAAATGGAAACCCTGTTAAACATTTTCAAAATCCTCAAAAATCTAACAGAAAAAAATTACGGGGCTTTCAAGATCTAGAGGAAAAAAAATTCAAAAAATTTCAAACTTACTAGTGGCGCACGCACCGTTTGCTAGGTGCGCCACTAGTAACAGAAAAAAAATGGTTTCGAATTTATTTTTTTTGCAAATTTTTTTCAAAAAATGATACGTAATATGACCGGGAAGTTTGAAATATTTTTCAAAATTTCATCATACCCATGAACATGAAAAAAGTCCTAGACATCAACAAGGTTTAATAGGATTGATATGATAGATATATCAACAAGTGCCTGTTAAGTGAGGTGGTGCTGGGGTTGGATAGAACTGCGAAGTTAAGCGTACTCGGGCTGGAGTAGTGTGAGGATGGGTGACCTTCCGGGAAGTTTGACCACTTAGTGTGATTTGACTTGAGATTAAGCCATAGTGACCCAAGATTAAGAAAAAATTTAAAAAACAATTTGAAAAAAATGAAAAAAAATTCTGAAAAAATATTTGAAAAAAATTTGTTACTAATGGCGCACTTCTATGTGGTGCGCCATTACTAAGTCAGATAGTAATGGCGCACCGTGGGCTATACTAATGGCGCACTGCCTCGTGCTGGTGCTAGTGGCGCACCTGTAGTGCGCCATTAGTAGGCAAAACAGGTGCGCCACCAGCAGGCCTTTTCCTAGTAGTGAGGGTGGAAAGCAAGGGGAAGGCAGGGGAATGAGTGAGTACCTTGAGCGGTGGCGGTGGTGGGGAGAGGCGGGATGGGGACCTGGAGGACGCAGAAGGTGAGAGGACATGCAACTCGCGCCTCCGCCTCCACGAACCTACAGCAAGCGGTGGGATTCGGGACAGGCTGTGGCCGGAGGCGGTCCGGCCGGCGAGGAGGAGGAAGATGCATAGTGACTGAAAAACCAGGGGAAAAACAGCTCACGGGAAGAATGGGCCGCCCATTTTTCTTAACAACCTGTTATTTTTCAGGAGCTAGGAGTACTAGATATTTAATCCTCCGGATCTACATTGTATTCCTATGAACTTTTATGATCAACAATGTGGAGTATATTAAGACTCGAAAAAATACTAATATTTAAAAATACTATATATTAAAATTAAACCTATTAAAATATAAACATGTATTTTAGAATATTGTCCATTATGTGTTTTATAAAAGAGTTATATGTCTATATTGAAAATTTTCATCCATGTATTAAAAAACTGTTCAATATGTATTGATAAAATGTTTGATGTATACAACAAAAACGTTAATCATATATTAAAAAATGTTAGATGGAAGCAAAAGATGTTAATTGTATATCATTATAAAAATTCAGTGTAAATTTAAAAAGTTCATCATGTACTGAAAAATCACATATCATAAAAAGATTAGGGTGTACATGTAAAAAAATTACCGTATACTCAAAAAATTTAATTGTACATTTAATAAATATTCACTGTATACTAGAAAAAAATCACTGTATATTGAAAAAGGTACAAAAAGGAAAAGGTGCAGGAAGGAAAAAAGAAAAAGGAAATATGAAAAAGGAAAAGGGAGAAAGAAAAAAAATGAACCAAAAAAACGAAAAAGCAAACCTGATGGTGTTCTTGGTGATGATGGCTTGATGGTGGAGGCGACGTTGTGTTGAGTGATGATGGTCGGGCGAGCCGCACGTCGGGGGAGTTACTGGTGTTTTGGTTTCTCCCATTTCTGTCACGCTCATACCTGATGGTGTGTCGTGCTTCATGGCCATGGGTCATGGGACAAACCAGAATAGGCTTGTGCCATGATGCCAAGGCTGCAAGAGAATAGCAACACTAGCCTAAAGAAGGAATAATCAACTACAACTTACTTCAAGTTCCGCATGATCCCATTTAGTCAAGTGCATAAACTACAACTTACTTCATAGTTCAACTTGCATCATCTCTTACTACTACTGACTAGATCAACTTGCATCATCACTTCTTCCATCCGTCTGTAAAACAATGCCTGTCAAAGAAATTTGCCATATTTTTGCATGCTAAAGAAAACTGACACGGTATAATTCAAACAATTTTTAATAAAATGTGTCTAATACCATAATATACTTCACACTAATTTTTTCAAATGTAATAACACAAAAGAATTCAAACTATTTTTTAATGTGTCTAATAACACAATATAATTCAAACTATTTTAAAAAATTGTGTATCATGACACAATATAATTCAAAATATTTTATTAAAAATGTGTCTAATAACACAATATCATTCAAACTTATTTTTTGAAGTGTGTCTAATAACACAATATCATTCAAAGTCTATTTTTTAATGTCTAATAACACAAATCATTCAAAATATTTTTTTAAAACGTGTCTAGTAACACAATATCATTCAAACAATTTCTTTTTTAAAATGTGTATAATAACACAATATCATTCAAACTATTTTTTAAAAATGTGCCTAATAACACAATATCATTGAAACGATTTATTTAGTACTCATTCATGCTTACTAAGCCCTAATACAAATTTTCTACCTAGCTACAATAAGATTGAGATTGGTTATACCTCTACGGCAGGTCGGTGGAGCATGCAATCCTCGGGGAGCATCGGGGGAAGCGGGGAGAGCAGCGCGGCAGGGTCACGTCCTGTAGCTTTGCATGCATCCTCCTCCTACACAAGTTGGCAGACGAGGCACCGAGCAGCGTGTCCAGAGCCGCAGCGGCATGCCAGAGCGTCCAGCGCGTCCCGAGGAGTCCACAAGCCAGGGGCGCGCCCTACCCCCAGGGCGCGCCCTGAGGCCTTGTGGGCCCCGCGGGCACCCCCTGACTTGTTTCCGATGCCCAAAATTATTATAAATATAGAAACCTCTGAAAAGAAACCTAGATCTGAAGTTCCGCCACCGCAAGCCTCTGTATCCATGAAAACTCATTCAGGACCCGTTTCGGCACCCTGCCGAAGGGGGAAATCATCACCCGAGGCCATCTTCATCATCCCGATGGTCTCCATGACGAGGAGGGAGTAGTTCACCCTCGGTGCTGAGGGTATGTACCAGTAGCTTTGTGTTTGATCCTTCTCTCTCGCATGCTTGATTTGGCACGATCTTGATGTATCGCGAGCTTTGTTAATATAGTTGGATCGTATGGTATTCTTCCCTCTCTATCTCTTGTTGGATTGAGTATTGCTCTTTGAGGTTTCGTTATGTTGGATTGAGTATTGGATTTGAGAACACTTGATGTATGTCTTGCGATGGGATATTTGTGGTGACAATGTGATGTTCTATTGATTCACTTGATGCATGTTTTGGCACTCAACTTGCGGATTCCCGGGGTGACATTGGGTAATCTATGCATAGGGGTTGATGCACATTTTTGTCCTACGTTCTTCGGTAGAAACTTTGGAGTGATTCTTTGTTGCACATTGAGGGATTGTTATCTGATCCAATTATGCTATCATTGTTGAGAGATTTTGCACTAGTGAAATTATGAACCCTAGGCCTTGTTTTCAAGCATTGCAATACCGTCTTTACTCACTTTTGTTACTAGTTACATTGCTGTTTTTATTTATTCGGATTATAAAAAATATATTTCTACCATCCATATTACACTTGTATAACCATCTCTTCACTGAACTAGTGCACCTATACAATTTGCCATTGTATTAGGTGTGTTGTATTAGGTGTGTTGGAGACACAAGAGACTCTTTGTTATTTGATTGCAGGGTTGTTTGAGAGAGATTATCTTCATCCTACGCCTACCACGGATTGAAAAATCTTAGGTCATCCACTTGAGGGAAATTTGCTACTGTCCTATAAAACTCTGCGCTTGAAGGCCCGAGTCTACAAGAAGAAGGTTGCGTAGTAGACATCACCAACTACCTCCTCGTAGAGCATCGCCAGGTCAGGGAACCACGAGCATATCTCGCGTAGAGGGGACAGCTTCTCCGCATCGCCGGCAGCCACATGAACTAGGAGTTGCGACAGCGGAGGAGTGATCTGCATTGCGGATTGGAGATTGGAAGGCGGCGACTGCAGATCAATTGGCGAGGGTGCAAAGGGTGACGGATTTGGGCGAGCTCGGGTGACGGATATGGGGAAGATGGGGAAGAGATGGAGCGAGAGGAGTGGTGGTTTGGGAGGCGGCTAGCTCGGAGTGATGGACTGGAGGCGGCTGGCTTACTGAATAAGGTTGTGTCGGTTTGACGACTCCGCACGGGAGGATGACAAGTGGGTTCGGAGACCGGGTGGTGGGGCGCTTGGACCGAGGGAGCACGGGTTGTTTCCGCAAAAAGCGAGGGGGTTATCCGCAAAAGCGAAGGGGTTATGTATTCGCATGTGTAAAAATCCCATTGTAGTGTTTCTCAAATTGCGTGACCAAATGGAAAATATCCTGTGGAGCATAGGCTTAGGTGCACCCCCTTATCTAGCCATCCATCTCTGCATCGCGATTCGTGCAAGAACTTTTCTCTTTTTTGTTTCTTTCAAATAAAACAACATATGAACTAAAAACTTTTGCAAGATAGCAAAACATTCTTACTACAATGAGAGAAAAAACTTTCAGATTTTTTCGTCCATCATAAGTATTAAAAATAACATTTTTTAATAAAGAAAATCTCATTTTGTATATTAATATCCGTCAAAAAAATCTATAAGTTTTTTCCCTCATTGTAGTAAGAATGTTTTGCTATTTTGCAAAGTTTGAATTTCATATGTTGTTTTATTTGAAAGCAACAAAAAAGAGAATTTTTTACGCAGTAAGTTAGTTGTCTAGCACGGATCTCAAAGCTATATTGGAAGGTATGGATAGAGGGTGTCCATGAGCCTATGCTCTAAAAATCCGCGTCCGTGACCAAATCAATCATGATGCGTCAGAGAATTTCAAGGATGAAACGTGTAATTTTGTCCATGAATTCTTAGTTTTGCCCTGGCTGGACCAAAGCATACCGAAGTGACGAGATGAATGGAAAGGAGATGAAAAACGAGATGACGCAAATGCCGCGACGGATTTTGGGAGCTCGCCCGCCGCCGCCGCCGCGTGCGGGGAGCCGATCCCGCGCCTGAGCGCGGTCATGTCGATTGGCTCTCTCGTCGCCTCCAGGCTCGCCAGGTCCGGCTGTTAGACTATACGTACACGACCTATATATACGCATTGTGGGTGTGTGCGTGGGTGCGCACGATGGTGGTAGTGGCACACGATCTCCCTCTCGGATGATGTGTGCATTCCCAAAACCTCACTTCCTCCACCTTTCCTCTATGATGGCATCAGATGCTCCCGATCGCATCAACCCCTTTGCTCTGATCCCCGATCCCTCTTCCGCTGCTCCTGACGGCACCGCCGCCGCTCCTGGCGACGCCCTGGTGCCTACCGACGCGCCCATTGACGTTTCTGTGTCTGCCGTCGCTCCTCCACCTGCACTTCCCGCCCCGCCTGCGGGCCTTCCCGCTCCTCCTCCGGTGGTTGTGCCCTCTGCTGCTCCCTTGCCTGCCTCTGTGCTCCAGATGATCGACATCCGCCGGCATGTGCCGGTTACCCTGGACCTCCTCGCCGGCAACTACGCTCAGTGGCGCCGCCACTTCGACACGGAGATCGGCATGTTCGGCCTCCGCGACCACGTCGACGCCAAGGCTCTCCCGTGCTTCAATGATCCCGAGTGGGCGATGGCGGATCACGCTGTCGTCCACTGGCTCAACACCACCGTCTCCCCCGAGCTTCTGGACGCGGTGATGCAGTACGAGGACACTGCTCTCACTGTGTGGGCGGCGATCGGCGCCCTCTTTCGGGATAACCAACACGTTCTACCTTGTGATACTTTATGACTACACTCATTATGTATGGACGTTTCCCCTCAAGCACAAATCTGATATTCTTCCAATTCTGTGTGACTTTTATGCATATGTCTGCACGCAATTTCAGCTCCCTGTGTTTTCTCTACAGACAGATAACGGGCGCGAGTTCGACAGCGCTCCCGTGCGCTCACTCCTCTCTGTGCATGCCTCTGTCCTCCGTCTCTCCTGCCCATACACTAGCCAGCAGAACGGGAAGGCGGAGCGCATTCTGCGCACACTCAACGACGGCTGTACCTTATAATTATAATATTTTACTTCTCTTATTGGGGTTGGGTTAAAGTGAATTCTCCTTGCTGTGCAATTAAGTTGTGAATAGTGAGCTAACATCTCTTTGTAAACTGTCTGTGATATGTCAGACTGTAGACAAAGGCTGAGCCACAATCTGAGCCAAGCCTGTTAAGCATCCATTCTATGACATCTTACCTTGGTTAGAATGAGAATGCAATTGAGATGTATGGCCATAAATGAGTGAGGTTGTTGTCGATGCTTCTGAAATAAATACAGAAGCTTAGCTTGTTAAATGCGTTTTCACTATGGTTGCAAAGATCATGGGGCTTTCTGTTTATCTCATTCTGTTCATAACTTTGCAGGTGGGATGAGAGCGTAGTTGTAGCACAAGCACTTGAATCACCTTAATTTTCTGGACTGCGTTTTCGTAGAAGAATAATTATTTATAGCAGAATGGTTAGCTCATCTTACATGAAGATTTTCCATGGACTCTGTTTACTCTGCTACTGGTTCCAGCATAACTCTAGAGTGCATCTATTCACTCAAGGCATCCCTCTTATATATATATATATATATATTGCCTTACTGAGGTCTGATGCCACAACTTGACAAGTGTCTTTGCACCTGGTTCCATGAGTGATTGCAAGTTCTGCTTCAAAGGTTGTTTTCAGCCAAATAGTGATGTGTATCTTGCTACAATTCCCCTGCAATAGGAGTATCTTACTGACTGCTGCTTTGCATCGGCAAGGATGGTTCTTATTTTTGCATATGTGATTATCTGTAAATATGTAGCGTGTATCAATATATGTGAGTGGAGGTGTGGAGAGGCTACCCATGTCAAAGGCTACTGCAGCAGCAAGGGGCTGGACTGGAAGTTTGATATACCAAAATCTCGAGAGATAAAAAATCTCAAAATTGAATTGAATAGTAGCTCACAATTTTGTTTAAACAGGATGAGAGAGTGATCCACAAAAGTAAACCTGAAACAGTACTGCACTATAACTGCAAAATGGAAGTTCGGGTCGAAGATGAGTCATCACAATTTTCAGATTTGCGAGAAAAATGAATGGTTAGGGGGATGCTATAACTGATATTGAAATCAATCAACTATTTTAAACTGCACACTGGAAAAAATACTCAGAAACCGAGATTAAATAAGGGTTGAAGATGCTTCATTGAATTTTTGAGGATTTTGGGTGGAAGAGAAAAATTAGGTCACTTCAAAAGTGATACGAAAGAGTAGAGATGGTCTTAAGATCTATGCTTGCTTCTGCCAGCATTTGGCTTAAGAAAAGAAACTACGGCTAAAGGGAAGCTATGGATAGTAAGATCTTATTAGTTTGGTAATTTTAGGACTTTAAATTAAAAGATTAATGAGACGACACTTAGTAATGCCTCATTAGATGAAATATAAGTGTGGTACTCCCATGTTCATGAAGGCGTGTTTTAATAATATTTTGAATAGTTTATAAATTAATGTGAAACTCAAACAAAATACAACAAAATGAGTACCAGTATTCATACCTGAATTTTATAATTATTATCCATTGTTGTTTATTCTTTATGTTTACTATCAAAGTATGCTTCAATGATGTTTGAGTGGGTCTTGATAAAATTCTTACTACATGCAAAAATGTTTACTCGTCTACAAAGTAAGAGTGGGAGTAGTCCATCGAGGTACAAGGAGAGAGAAGACAGTTACTCCATTTGTTATATGCTTCTTTTAAATGAAAAAAGTACATGAGCCTAGGTTGCACAAAATCAATGTCCATTTGTTAGTTTTGGTGAAAACTGAAGGAGTAAAAATAACACATCTTCAAACGCTGCTTTCTCCTTTCTCTCTCTCTCTTTTTTTTTGAGGCCCTGATCATAGAACAATTGTTCTACACTATATTTTCTATTAATAACAAAGTATAGTACAGGGAGAGAGTTAAAAAAGGAAGGAAACAAAACAAGGAAAAAGCTAGAAAAGAAGGTCTATCCTATCTCTGGGAAACACCACTTCCATTCTTGGCCAGGCTCGTCGACTGATCTTACTCTCTCTTCATGTCCAACTCACCATCAACTGCTCCTACACCAGTAAGGCTAGCAACCTCCTCGCAACTCCCAATTCTAGTACTACGAGTATAATCTTCCGCAAACGGTAGTGATACTTTTGCAAGTGGGCAAAGCAAAATAAGACATTGCTGGTTACTTTCAGCTTATTTTCGCCTCACCTCCTTGACTCTCGCATTTTTGTTTTCCTCCAATATTTTGTCTGGACTGGAGCTAAACACGATAAAATAAATCTGAATCCATGTCACACGCACTTTGACATCCTTAGGCATGGGTATATATAAGACTTCTACTCATCTCCAGTCTTTGGTACTAGCTCTTTTTAGGAGGACAAAGAAATAATTTGTGTGAGCATGGTATATGTGTTGAATGAGCCATTAAGGAAGCCGAATGATGTGACCATTCTACATGCATGTTACTGTTTAGTTTCCAATCTCTTGACAGAAACAAAATGAAAGAAATATCATGTTTGGTTGGAAGGAACTCACATCAAAGGAATGAGTGACCGGTTGAACGAAAATTGCATCTGCAAACAGGTTAGTCATGAATGACCCAGAGTAACCAACCTTCATGTAGTAGAACTTAATATACATGTTCTGCTATGCATACTTACCATCACATGACTGGGAAGTACAAACAGAGAGTTGTCCATGTCCATTGTTTGCATCATGAAACATGAATGAAACGGCAATCGACTGATTTAAGCTAAGTTTCCGGCCCCCTTTCAAGATAAGCATATCATAGTAAAGAAATCTAGAAGAAAATATTGGAGAAAGCTAGGCTCAAAATGGGGCAGTATTAATAGCAAATGGGTTCTTGTTGTACAAATGCACATCAGTTCCAAATAAAATAGTCGTTTTCTTGTTCTTTTGTGTTTTCTTCTCTTGCAACCAGCATCGAAGGGGGTGGCAGGTACTCCGTATGTTACACATGAGCCTGGGCTGCAAAAATCCACATTCTCACAGTTCTGAATAAAGAACAATCTTCTCTAAAGAAGGTCACAGCTCATCTGCCAACTTAAGACCCATTTGGAGCAATTTAATTGAACAATATGTTTCCATGCATTTCACAGGAAACAATCCATTTGGTAAGTAAAAAGCTCCAGCATTTCATCGCCATTACTATACAAACATTAATCAGATCAAGACCAGAATACCTCTCAGAATTTCTTTTTTGCAATACACCCTACTAATTGACCTTAAAGAATGCAGGAACCAATAAAATAAACTCTGACTACTTTTTGCTGACTCAGCAGAAAAACGGTGTTCTTTTCTGAAGAAGCCGAAACTGCTAAAAAAATCGATCCAAAGGTGTGTCTATCAATCTGTTGACACGCGAGCAAGTAAGCCGGTGGGTGTTTGAACCGTCTTTATGTGACCAGACCCAATCAGATCGCGGAGGTGGAACCGCACGTCGAGAGGTGATAACCTCAACCTCGTCTTCTCCAGTGAAGATAGTAGCATCTCCTTGTACTTCCGACGGTTCAGTAATGAAAGAACTTCCTTCCTCCCCTGCTCACCATAACCACATTTGTCAATGTCTCCTTACAGAGAAATCGAAACTCTAAGTAATCAGTTAGTAGCCCATCTATGTCATCAAGAATAACTCAGAAAGCCAATGCAAGAGGAATCAAACTACCATAACCTGATGAGCGCATTCATGAAATACATCCTTCATGGTTCTAAGTATATACATGGATTGAAGTGTAAATATGTGATAATATGTGTTAAATGGATGTCGCCATAAACTTCCATAAATATATGATGTCAGCTAGAAAACCACTTTTGTACCTGTTAAACTTCATGCACTAGCCAACGCAACCAAAAGTCCGACCTAATGGAAAGGGCTATGCAATCTACATATACACTTCAACAGTACCTATTAGTACAACCTATGCAAGTTTGTTGGCATAAGTCCAATTTTCAAGTACATGACTTCATGGACCTACATGTACCCAACTGCAGGCATAGGGACAGAGCGCAATTTAGTCTTATGTTCTAATTATACTTCGGTCAGCAGATCAGCTTTATATTCATAAAAATTATTAGAACCATCTTTAAGATTAACTAACACCACGAGATTTGCACCAAGGAACAGAAAAGCCAAGAAGTGCAAACCTGGGATAGGCCTTTCAAGATAGGACCAATACTTGGAATAGAAAACCAGTACATATTTGGATCTATTAGTTGACGTGTCTGCAAAATATCAACATGTCACAAAAAGTAAGCATGATTGGTTAAGAACATAAACTAATATTTAAGAAAATACTTACCAGGAGACCAGCATTCATCAATAGCGTGATGTGTTTATCTCTTGCATCACCCCCATGTGATAGCAGTGAACACTGCAATGAAAAACAGAAGACATGAAAAGCCTTATTACAGCAATTCTATTTCTTAACAAAGTGTCAATTAAGAAAATACTTGCTAGATCTATTTCATTACTAGGTATTTAAGAAACAATGTACTAAAACAAAGTGTCAGCTCAAAGTGGCCATGATAGATCATTGCAAAGCTCCACAGAAGTTAAAATTTGGTAATGAGGTACTTTAGAGAAAAGGTTGAGATAGAATTCTGCAGAGGATCAACCCTTATCTCCAGTAACTGGCTGAAACTTACCATCTCTAGGTGATGTATGCTAACATCCAATTTCGAATGCAGAACATATTTCTCAAACCACTCAAACACTTCACTACCATCTTGGTTTTTGCCCGTTGACCCCCTGACAGCAGATTCCATCTGCATACACTCAGTGTAAGAGATAAGCAGATTAAAACTTGTAGTACGAATAGGTAAAGTTAATGTGATGAATTGTCACATTATGACTAAAACTTTACTATCAACAAAAGATGAGCTGCATGTATATGATGGTAAATATGCAGTTCAGTTAGCGTGTGCTTAATTGGTTAAACAAGGTATATGGGATAGGGCCATCCAGCTTGGCAAGGATAGGCTTGAATGAGGTTAAACAAGGTATATGGGATAGGTTGGTTGCTCCGTTGGGAAGACAGTATCACAACAGATTGATTAGCTAAATGACACCTCTTAACTTCCATTACATTAACACCATCTAGATCTAGTGAACCTACTTAAGTCATACCGGAAAAACATATACCTGTTTCAGATAATCATCCATGAACATGATTGCATAGTCATCCTGCCCAGTATTGAGTTTGAATACACGGAGTACTCTGTCTTTCTTCAGTGACTGCAAAAAGTATTTCTATGTTCAGGTTTCATCAGAGCAAGGAAAAATTATCTCTGATGCAATTGGATATTAATATACATTAGTCTATGATAATCACCAAAATTTAACACGAGAATCACTAGAAAAGAATCCAAAGGTAAAACACAAACTTATCATTGCATTACAAAAGTGGTGTCCACATAAAGAATTATTGCATAAGTTCAAAACAAAACCTCCAAATCTCTATCAACTTGTGTCCTGTCGTTCACGCTGCTATACAATTGGGACTGTAAAATGAAAGGCTGTGTTACAACCTACAAGTGGAAACAAAAGCAAAGGATACATTTTGTGCCGAAATGGTACTGAATCACCATCATAAAAGGAAACACTTAATTTATATAAACATATTGCAACATGTTTTTTTCATTCTTACATGGAGTATTGCCACATCTTTCCATTACGAGGAGGAGCAAACATAAAAAACAAGAGTTTAGCAGTAGGCAAGAAGCACGCCCCCACCCACCCACCCCCCAAAAAAATGGCAGGCATGAACCGTCGCTCCACCTATGCGTTGATGTTGTTGACCATCGTCTGAAGCTCCTGGCTCTCTCCCTAGAACACCTAGTTGTGCCTCTCTCCAAATGGACGAAATTTGTAGAATCACTATCAAGTCCAGGACTTCCCGACAATCTTTTGGCATTGAT
>NW_021265538.1:0-4993 GCF_002162155.2 Triticum dicoccoides
TGGAGAAAGTCACTTCTTTCATCCAAGCATAAGCTTCATGAACAGAACACGAAGGCATTGCTTACAAGGTTTTCAACACTAGGTTGATGTTCAACATGAATCATGGGGGAGACAAAAATGCTGCTGATGGGCTCAACAACAACTCATCAGAATTTTCCATATTACTGGACTTCCACCATCATGTGAACACGGTGATAGCAATGGTCAGACCAAAAGATGTAATGGTGTATGCTCGAGGGATCAACCACGAGTGAGACAACATTATGAAAATCGTTGGTTCTGATTTGACTTGACGATAGCCCATACTCAATTCAAAGTCTTGACAAGGCAATAGATCAAACAACTGATCACGAAGACCAATCAATGGAGATATCATCTTTATTCAACACACACACACGCACAAAAGATATCCCTTAACATGAACTAAGTCAGACAAGCTTTTATCTTCCAACTCCCCAAGTTGTTGTTTAGCTTAACCAACTAGCTCAGGGAATCCGACACAGATTCATGGAGAAAGGGTGGCTTACAAGAACCCCCCCCCCCTGTGGACCGCCTTTTCAGTTTAAAAATAAATAAAAAAAAGATAAAAATGTCAAAAAATAAAAGAAAATAAGTGTTCCATGTCATATGTGGTCTAGTTGTTGGGAAAATTTACAAATATAAATTTCGACTTTATTTGCAAAATATCTCTGGAAATTTGTAAAATGGGCATAACTTTTGCATATGAACTCGGATTAAAAAGTTTTATATATGAAAAATCATCTACTCGAAAAGTTACATCCGAATTTAACTGGGGGAACCCCGTTAAACATTTTCAAAATCCCCACAAACCTAACACAAAAAAAGTTACGGGACTTTCAAGATCTAGAGGCAAAAAAATTCAAAAAAAAGGTTTGGGATACTTCGTACGTATGCATGACCGATTTGGGATGATTCCAAGGGAAACAAAACAAACCTTTCTCAAGTTCATGGCGGCAACTTACACCTAATGCACGTGAACTTGGAGAAAGTCACTTCTTTCATCCAAGCATAAGCTTCATGAACGGAACACGAAGGCATTGCTTACAAGGTTTTCAACACTAGGTTGATGTTCAACATGAATCATGGGGGAGACAAAAATGCTACTGATGGGCTCAACAACAACTCATCAGAATTTTCCATATTACTGGACTTCCACCATCATGTGAACACGGTGATAGCAATGGTCAGACCAAAAGATGTAATGGTGTATGCTCGAGGGATCAACCACGAGTAAGACAACATTACGAAAATCGTTGCTTCTGATTTGACTTGATGATAGCCCATACTCAAGTCAAAGTCTTGACAAGGCAATAGATCCAACAACTGATCACGAAGACCAATCAATGGAGATATCATCTTTCTTCAACACACACACACGCACAAAAGATATCCCTTAATATGAACTAAGTCATACAAGCTTTTATCTTCCAACTCTCCAAGTTGTTGTTTAGCTTAACCAACTAGCTCAGGGAATCCGACACAGATTCATGGAGAAAGGGTGGCTTACAAGAACCCCCCCCCCTTTGGACCGCCTTTTCAGTTTAAAAAAATAAAAAAAATGATATAAATGTCAAAAAAATAAAAGAAAATAAGTTTGCCATGTCATATGTGGTCTAGTTGTTGGGAAAATTTACAAATATAAATTTCGACTTTATTTGCAAAATATCTCTGGACCTTTGTAAAATGGGCATAACTTTTGCATACGAACTCGGATTAAAAAGTTTTATATATGAAAAATCATCTACTCGAAAAGTTACATCCGAATTTAGCTAGGGGAAGCCCGTTAAACATTTTCAAAATCCCCAAAAACCTAACACAAAAAAAGTTACGGGGCTTTCAAGATCTAGAGGCAAAAAAATTAAAAAAAAAGGTTTGGGATACTTCGTAAGTATGCATGACCGATTTGGGATGATTCCAAGGGAAACAAACAAACCTTTCTCAAATTCATGGCAGCAACTTACACCTAATGCACGTGAACTTGGAGAAAGTCACTTCTTTCATCCAAGCATAAGCTTCATGAACAGAACACGAAGGCATTGCTTACAAGGTTTTCAACACTAGGTTGATGTTCAACATGAATCATGGGGGAGACAAAAATGCTGCTGATGGGCTCAACAACAACTCATCAGAATTTTCCATATTACTGGACTTCCACCATCATGTGAACACGGTGATAGCAATGGTCAGACCAAAAGATGTAATGGTGTATGCTCGAGGGATCAACCACGAGTAAGACAACATTATGAAAATCGTTGGTTCTGATTTGACTTGACGATAGCCCATACTCAATTCAAAGTCTTGACAAGGCAATAGATCAAACAACTGATCACGAAGACCAATCAATGGAGATATCATCTTTATTCAACACACACACAAGCACAAAAGATATCCCTTAACATGAACTAAGTCAGACAAGCTTTTATTTTCCAACTCTCGAAGTTGTTGTTTAGCTTAACCAACTAGCTCAGGGAATCCGACACAGATTCATGGAGAAAGGGTGGCTTACAAGAACCCCCTCCCCTGTGGACCGCCTTTTCAGTTTAAAAAAAATAAAAAAAATGATAAAAATGTCAAAAAATAAAAGAAAATAAGTTTTCCATGTCATATGTGGTCTAGTTGTTGGGAAAATTTACAAATATAAATTTCGACTTTATTTGCAAAATATCTCTGGAAATTTGTAAAATGGGCATAGCTTTTGCATACGAACTCGGATTAAAAAGTTTTATATATGAAAAATCATCTACTCGAAAAGTTACATCCGAATTTAACTGGGGGAACCCCGTTAAACATTTTCAAAATCCCCACAAACCTAACACAAAAAAAGTTACGGGGCTTTCAAGATCTAGAGGCAAAAAAATTCAAAAAAAAGGTTTCGGATACTTCGTACGTATGCATGACCGATTTGGGATGATTCCAAGGGAAACAAAACAAACCTTTCTCAAGTTCATGGCGGCAACTTACACCTAATGCACGTGAACTTGGAGAAAGTCACTTCTTTCATCCAAGCATAAGCTTCATGAACGGAACACGAAGGCATTGCTTACAAGGTTTTCAACACTAGGTTGATGTTCAACATGAATCATGGGGGAGACAAAAATGCTGCTGATGGGCTCAACAACAACTCATCCGAATTTTCCATATTACTGGACTTCCACCATCATGTGAACACGATGATAGCAATGGTCATACCAAAAGATGTAATGGTGTATGCTCGAGGGATCAACCACGAGTAAGACAACATTACGAAAATCGTTGGTTCTGATTTGACTTGATGATAGCCCATACTCAAGTCATAGTCTTGACAAGGCAATAGATCCAACAACTGATCACGAAGACCAATCAATGGAGATATCATCTTTCTTCAACACACACACACGCACAAAAGATATCCCTTAATCTGAACTAAGTCAGACAAGCTTTTATCTTCCAACTCTCCAAGTTGTTGTTTAGCTTAACCAACTAGCTCAGGGAATCCGACACAGATTCATGGAGAAAGGGTGGCTTACAAGAACCCCCCCCTGTGGACCGCCTTTTTAGTTTTTAAAAAAATAAAAAAATGATAAAAATGTCAAAAAAATAAAAGAAAATAAGTTTGCCATGTCATATGTGGTCTAGTTGTTGGGAAAATTTACAAATATAAATTTTGACTTTATTTGCAAAATATCTCTGGAACTTTGTAAAATGGGCATAACTTTTGCATACGAACTCGGATTAAAAAGTTTTATATATGAAAAATCATCTACTCGAAAAGTTACATCCGAATTTAACTGGGGGAACCCCGTTAAACATTTTCAAAATCCCCAAAAACCTAACACAAAAAAAGTTACGGGGCTTTCAAGATCTAGAGGCAAAAAAATTAAAAAAAAAGGTTTGGGATACTTCGTAAGTATGCATGACCGATTTGGGATGATTCCAAGGGAAACAAACAAACCTTTCTCAAATTCATGGCGGCAACTTACACCTAATGCACGTGAACATGGAGAAAGTCACTTCTTTCATCCAAGCATAAGCTTCATGAACAGAACACGAAGGCATTACTTACAAGGTTTTCAACACTAGGTTGATGTTCAACATGAATCATGGGGGAGACAAAAATGCTGCTGATGGGCTCAACAACAACTCATCAGAATTTTCCATATTACTGGACTTCCACCATCATGTGAACACGGTGATAGCAATGGTCAGACCAAAAGATGTAATGGTGTATGCTCGAGGGATCAACCACGAGTGAGACAACATTATGAAAATCGTTGGTTCTGATTTGACTTGACGATAGCCCATACTCAATTCAAAGTCTTGACAAGGCAATAGATCAAACAACTGATCACGAAGACCAATCAATGGAGATATCATCTTTATTCAACACACACACACGCACAAAAGATATCCCTTAACATGAACTAAGTCAGACAAGCTTTTATCTTCCAACTCTCCAAGTTGTTGTTTAGCTTAACCAACTAGCTCAGGGAATCCACACAGATTCATGGAGAAAGGGTGGCTTACAAGAACCCCCCCCCTCTGGACCGCCTTTTCAGTTTAAAAATAAATAAAAAAAATGATAAAAATGTCAAAAAATAAAAGAAAATAAGTTTTCCATGTCATATGTGGTCTAGTTGTTGGGAAAATTTACAAATATAAATTTCGACTTTATTTGCAAAATATCTCTGGAAATTTGTAAAATGGGCATAACTTTTGCATACGAACTCGGATTAAAAAGTTTTATATATGAAAAATCATCTACTCGAAAAGTTACATCCGAATTTAACTGGGGGAACCCCGTTAAACATTTTCAAAATCCCCACAAACCTAACACAAAAAAAGTTACGGGGCTTTCAAGATCTAGAGCAAAAAAATTCAAAAAAAAGGTTTGGGATACTTCGTACGTATGCATGACCGATTTGGGATGATTCCAAGGGAAACAAAACAAACCTTTCTCAAATTCATGGCGGCAACTTACACCTAATGCACGTGA
>NW_021265539.1:0-1266 GCF_002162155.2 Triticum dicoccoides
AAAAAAAATGTCTGGAGTTCAAATAAGTTTAAAAAATGAAGTGCCCGTGTAACATGTGAGTTCTCGTCCGAAACCCTGATACTACGAAAGAGATTGTCCAGTTTGTAAATCAAGTGTGTCCAGTTTTTGCCATAACCCTCTACTCTTTTGCACATGCCATGTGGGTGAAATGATGATACCATGCCAAGTTTCAACATTTACAGAGTTCATTTTGTAGTGATTTTGGATTTCACGGTCATTTAGCTCTCTAAATAAATCGGTAAATGACTGAAAAATAGCAAATGATGTTAGAAAGTGTTGAAAATTGATGACATCTCTATGAATGGTGCATAGGAACGCAAAAAAATGTCTGGAGTTCAAATAAGTTTAAAAAAATGAAGTGCCCGTGTAACAGATGAGTTCTCGTCCGAAACCCTGATACTCCGAAAGAGATTTTCCAGTTTGTACATGAAGTGCATCCAGTTTTTTCCGTAACCCTCTCTACTATTTTGCACATGCTATGTGGGTGAATGATGATACCATGCCAAGTTTCAACACTTATAGAGTTCATTTTTTAGTGATTTTCAATTTCACGGTCATTTAGCTCTCTAAATAATCGGTAAATGACTGAAAAATAGCAAATGGTGTTAGAAAGTGTTGAAAATTAATGACATCTCTTTGAATGGTGCGTACGAACGCAAAAAAAGTCTGGAGTTCAAATAAGTTTAAAAAAGATGGAGTGCCTGTGTAACCGATGAGTTCTCATTCAAAACCCTGATATTCCGAAAAAGATTGTCCAGCTTGCACACGAAGTGTGTCTAGTTTTTGCCGTAACCCTCTCTACTATTTTGCACATGCAATGTGGGTGAAATGATGATACCATGCCAAGTTTCGACATTTTCAGAGTTCATTTTGTAGTGATTTCAATTTCACGGTCATTTAGCTCTGTAAATAAATCGATAAATGACTGAAAATAGAAAATGATGTTAGAAAGTTTTGAAAATTGATGAGGTCGCTTTGAATGGTGCATAGGAGCGCAAAAAGTCTGGAGTTCAAATAAGTTTAAAAAATGAAGGGCCCGTGTAACAGATGAGTTCTCGTCCGAAACCCTGATACTCCGAAAGAGATTGCCCAGTTTGTACACGAAGTGCTTCCAGTTTTTGCCGTAACCCTCTCTACTCTTTTTCACATGCCATGTGGGGGAAATGATGATACCATGCCGTGTTTCAACCTTTTCAGAGTTCATTTTGTAGTGATTTCAATTTCACTGTCATTTAGCTCTCTAAA
>NW_021265540.1:0-3939 GCF_002162155.2 Triticum dicoccoides
ATCCAGATCCCGCTGTTGGTTATTGACCGGAGAACGTCTCGGTCATGTCTGCATGGTTCCCGAACCCGTAGGGTCTACACACTTAAGGTTCGATGATGCTAGGGTTATAAAGGAAGTTTTTATGTGGTTACCGAATGTTGTTCGGAGTCCCGGATGAGATCACGGACGTCATGAGGAGCTACGGAATGGTCCGGAGGTAAAGATTTATATATGGGAAGTCCTATTTTGGCCACCGGAAAATGTTCGGGATTTTTCGGTATTGTACCGGGAAGGTTCTAGAAGGTTCTAGAGTGGGGCCCACCTGCATGGGGGGACCCACATGAACCTGGGTAGTGGGGGCAAGGCCCCACACCCCTGGTCAAGGCGCACCAAGATCCCCCTTAGAAGGAATAAGATCATATCCGAAGGGATAAGATCAAGATCCCTAGAAAGGGGGATAACAATCGGTGGGGAAGGAAATGATGGGATTTCTTTCCTCCCACCTTTGCCAACGCCCCAATGGACTTGGAGGGCAAGAAAGCAGCCCCCTCCACCCCTATATATAGTGGGGAGGCGCATGGGAGCTTTACCCAAGTTCTGGCGCAGCCCTCCCCCTCTCCCAAGTACTCCTCCTCTCCCGCGGTGCTTGGCGAAGCCCTGCAGGATTGCCACGCTCCTCCATCACCACCACGCCGTTGTGCTACTGCTGGATGGAGTCTTTCTCAACCTCTCCCTCTCTCTCCTTGCTGGATCAAGGCATGGGAGACATCACCGGGCTGTACGTGTGTTGAACGCGGAGGTGCCGTCCGTTCGGCACTAGGATCTCCGGTGATTTGGATCACGACGAGTACGACTCCTTCAACCCCGTTCTCTTGAACGCTTCCGCTTAGCGATCTACAAGGGTATGTAGATGCACTCTCCTTCCCCTCGTTGCTGGTTTCTCCATAGATAGATCTTGGTGACATGTAGGAAAATTTTGAATTTCTGCTACGTTCCCCAACAGTGGCATCATGAGCTAGGTCTATTGCGTAGATTCTTTGCACGAGTAGAACACAAAGTAGTTGTGGGCGTTGATTTTGTTCAATATGCTTACCATTACTAGTCCAATCTTGATTCGGCGGTATTGTGGGATGAAGCGGCCCGGACCGACCTTACAGGTATACTTACGTGAGACAGGTTCCACCGACTGACATGCACTTGGTGCATAAGGTGGCTAGCGGGTGCCAGTCTCTCCCACTTTAGTCGGAACGGATTCGATGAAAAGGGTCCTTATGAAGGGTAAATAGCAATTGGCATATCACGTTGTGGTTTTGCGTAGGTAAGAAACGTTCTTGCTAGAAACCCATAGCAGCCACGTAAAACATGCAAACAACAATTAGAGGACGTCTAACTTGTTTTTGCAGGGTATGCTATGTGATGTGATATGGACAAGAAGAATGTGATGAATGATATGTGATGTATGAGATTGATCATGTTCTTGTAATAGGAATCACGACTTGCATGTCGATGAGTATGACAACCGGCAGGAGCCATAGGAGTTGTCTTTATTTATTGTATGACCTGCGTGTCATTGAACAACGCTATGTAATTACTTTACTTTATTGCTAACCGGTAGCCATAGTAGTAGAAGTAATAAGTTGGCAAGACAACTTCATGGAGACACGATGATGGAGATCATGATGATGGAGATCATGGTGTCATGCCGGTGACGATGATGATCATGGAGCCCCGAAGATGGAGATCAAAAGGAGCAATATGATATTGGCCATATCATGTCACCATTTGATTGCATGTGATGTTTATCATGTTTATGCATCTTATTTGCTTAGAACGACAGTAGTAAATAAGATGATACCTCATTAAAATTTCAAGAAAGTGTTCCCCCTAACTATGCACCATTGCGAAAGTTCGTCGTTTCGAAGCGCCACATGATGATCGGGTGTGATAGATTCTGACGTTCACATACAACGGGTGTAAGCCAGATTTACACACGCGAAACACTTAGATGACTTGACGAGCCTAGCATGTACAGACATGGCCTCGGAACACAAGAGACCGAAAGGTCGAGCATGAGTCGTATAGTAGATACGATCAACATGAAGATGTTTACCGATGATGAATAGTCCGTCTCACGTGATGATCGGACACGGCCTAGTTGACTCGGATCATGTAATCACTTAGATGACTAGAGGGATGTCTATCTGAGTGGGAGTTCATAAGATGAACTTAATTATCCTGAACATAGTCAAAAAAACCTTTGCAAATTATGTCATAGCTCGCGCTTTAGTTCTACTGTTTTAGATATGTTCCTAGAGAAAATATAGTTGAAAGTTGATAGTAGCGATTATGCGGTCAGTAGAAAGCTTATGTCCTTAATGCATCGCTCAGTGTGCAGAACCCCAAACGTCGTCTGTGGATGTTGCGAACATCGGACATACACGTTTTGATAACTACGTGATAGTTCAGTTAAACGGTTTAGATTGAGGCACCAAAGACGTTTTCGAAACATCGCGGAACATATGAGATGTTTCGAGGGCTGAAATTGGGATTTCAGGCTCGTGCCCACGTCAAGAGGTATAAGACCTCCGACAAGTTTCTTAGCCTGCAACTAAGGGAGAAAATCTCAATCGTTGAGCTTGTGCTCAGATTATCTGAGTACAACAATCACTTGAATCGAGTGGGAGTTGATCTTCTAGATGAGATAGTGATGTTTCTCCAAAGGCATTGCCACCAAGCTGCTAGAGCTTCGTGATGAACTATAACATATCAGGGATAGATATGATGATCCTTGAGGTATTCGCGATGTTTGACACCATGAAAGTAGAGATCAAGAAGGAGCATCAATTGTTGATGGTTGGTGAAACCACTAGTTTCAAGAAGGACAAGGGCAAGAAGGGATACTTCATGAAACGACAAATCAGCTGCTGCTCTAGTGGAGAAACCCGAGGTTGACCCCAAACCCGAGACTAAGTGCTTCTGTAATAAGGGGAACAATCACTGAAGCAGAATTACCCTATATACTTGGTAGATGAGAAGGCTGGCAAGGTCGATAGAAGTATATTGGATATACATTAAGTTAATGTGTACTTTACTAGTACTCCTAGTAGCACCAGGGTATTAGATACCGGTTCGGTTGCTAAGTGTTAGTAACTCGAAATAAAAGGCTACGAAATGAACGGAGACTAGCTAAAGGTGAGCTGACGATATGTGTTGGAAGTGTTTTCCAATCTTGATGTGATCAAGCATCGCACGCTCCGTCTACCATCGAGTTTGGTGTTTGCGTTGAGCATAGACATGATTGGATTATGTCTATCGCAATACGGTTATTCATTTAAGGAGAATAATGGTTACTCTGTTTATTTGAATAATACCTTCAATGGTCTTGCACCCAAAATGAATGGTTTATTGAATCTCGGTCGTAGTGATACACATGTTCATGCCAAAAGATATAAGATAGTAATGATAGTACCACCTACTTGTGGCACTGCCATGTAAGTCATATTGGTATAAAACGCATGAAGAAGCTCCATGTTGATGGATCTTTGGACTCACTCATTTTTGAAAAGTTTGAGACAGGCGAACCATGTCTATTGGTGTATATGCATGAAGAAACTCCATGCAAATGGACCATTTGGACTCACTTGATTTTAAATCACTTGAGACATGCAAATCATACCACATGGGCAAGATGACTGAAAGCCTCGTTTTTCATTAAAATGGAACAAGAAAGCAACTTGTTGGAAGTAACACATTTTGATGTGTGCAGTCCAATGAGTGCTGAGGCACGCAGTGGATATCGTTATGTTCTTACTTCACGGATGATTTGAGTAGATACTAAGTATATTTACTTGATGAAACACAAGTCTGAATTATTGAATGGTTCAAGTAATTTCAGAGTGAAGTTGAAGATCATCGTGACAAGAGGATAAAATGTCTATGATATGATCATAGAGATGAGTA
>NW_021265541.1:0-1021 GCF_002162155.2 Triticum dicoccoides
TTATATACGCGAATCCCTTAGTCCTTGTGCTGTTCCTATTATTCTAGTGCCGAAAAAGGATGGTACATCACGTATGTGTGTTGATTGTAGAGGCATTAATAATATTACTATTCGTTATCGTCATCCTATTCCTAGGCTAGATGATATGCTTGATGAATTGAGTGGCTCTACAATATTCTCCAAAGTTGATTTGCGTAGTGGCTACCATCAAATTCGTATGAAATTGGGAGATGAATGGAAAACAGCATTTAAAACTAAGTTTGGATTATATGAGTGGTTAGTCATGCCTTTTGGGTTAACTAATGCACCTAGTACTTTCATGAGATCAATGAACGAAGTTTTACGTGCTTTCATTGGACGATTTGTGGTAGTTTACTTTGATGACATATTGATTTATAGCAGATCTTTGGAAGAACATTTGGAACATTTACGTGCTGTTTTTATTGCTCTACGTGATGCACGTTTGTTTGGTAACCTTGGGAAGTGCACCTTTTGCACCGACCGAGTATCTTTTCTTGGCTATGTTGTTACTCCACAGGGAATTGAAGTTGATAAAGTCAAGATTGAAGCTATTGAGAGTTGGCCGCAACCCAAAACGGTCACACAAGTGAGGAGTTTTCTTGGCCTCGCTGGATTCTATAGGCGTTTTGTGAGAGATTTCAGCACCATTGCTGCACCTCTCAATGAGCTTACAAAGAAAGATGTGCCTTTTCTTTGGGGTACCGCACAGGAAGAAGCCTTCACGGTATTGAAAGATAAGTTGACACATGCTCCTTTACTCCAACTTCCTGATTTTAATAAGACTTTTGAGCTTGAATGTGATGCTAGTGGAATTGGATTAGGAGGTGTGTTATTACAAGATGGCAAACATGTTGCATACTTTTCTGAAAAATTGAGTGGGCCTAGTCTGAATTATTCTACTTATGATAAAGAATTATATGCTCTTGTTCGGACTTTAGAAACATGGCAACATTATTTATGGCCCAAAGAATTTGTTATACATTCTGATCATGAATCTTTG
>NW_021265542.1:0-1152 GCF_002162155.2 Triticum dicoccoides
GACTCATATTGCCACCCCCGGGAGGCAAGCTTTGGTGGTCGATCCAGTTGTCGAAGGCACTCGACTGACAAAGGTGCTGATGGATGGTGGAAGTGGGCTGAACTTATTGTATGCAGACACATTGAAAGGTATGGGCATTCCGATGTCCCGACTGAGCACTAGTAACATGAGCTTCCATGGAGTTATACCAGGGAAGAAGGCCGAGTCACTCGGCCAGATAGCTTTGGACGTAGTGTTTGGTGATTCGAAGCATTTTCGCAAAGAAAAGTTGACGTTTGAGGTCGTGGATTTTCAAAGTGCATATCATGCCATTTTGGGGAGACCAGCCTATGCACGGTTCATGGCTCGACCATGTTACGTGTACCTCAAACTGAAGATGCCCGGTCCCAAAGGTGTGATGACTGTCACCGGTGATAGGAAAAAGGCAGAGGAGTGCTTTCAGAAGGGCTCCAAGATTGCCGATTCCCAAGTGACAGCGGTCGAGTTCGAAGAATACAAGCAAAACGCAGATCCGAGTGACTTGCTGCGATCCAAGAAGCCCGCCACAGAGTCTGCATTCCAGTCGTCCGGTGAGACGAAGCCTGTTCACATTCACCCGACCGACCCCGAAGCAGCTCCGACCCGCATCTCCACAACACTCGACCCAAAATAGGAAGAAGCGCTCATCCAGTTCCTCCGTGAGAACTGGGACATTTTTGCATGGAAGCCCGCTGACATGCTAGGTGTTCCCAGGGGACTGGCTGAGCATCGCCTAAGAGTCGACTCGTCTGCAAAGCCAGTCAAAGAGCATCTTCGGCGGTCCGCCGTCCAGAAGAGAAAGGCCATCGGTGAAGAAGTGGCTCGACTGTTGGCGGCAGGATTTATCCGAGAGATATACCACTCCGAGTGGCTCGCTAATGTCGTCATGGTTCCTAAGAAGGACAAGTCGCTCCGAATGTGCATTGATTTCAAGCACATCAACCGGGCCTGCCCGAAAGATCACTTTCCTCTCCCTCGCATAGATCAAATTGTTGACTCGACCGCGGGATGCGAGAGGTTGTCTTTTTTAGATGCTTACTCCGGGTACCACCAGATCCGTCTGTACGGGCCCGATGAGGTAAAAACAGCTTTCATCACTCCATTCGGGTGCTTCTGCTATATCACCATGCCATT
>NW_021265543.1:0-1260 GCF_002162155.2 Triticum dicoccoides
GCTTCTTTCGCAGCAGCTTCTATGGCCAAGTGTGGGGTTGGCATAGATTTCCCCACGAAGGAAACTTCTATTGGATCTTGGTTGGGGTCTACAGGAGGAATGTGTACTGCTGCCCAATATTCCGAGGTGGATGGGGTGATCCTTGATTTGAATAGCTCGTACTGGGGTGGCTGGGTAGAACCCATGGTACTGCGGGTAAAATCCCACAATAATTTGACAAAGCTACCTGGGGTTGCATCTGGGGTTCTCAGATGAATGCTGGGGTTCGGCATGACAGGAAGAAGCGTGAGTGTTGTGCGCAAAGTGAGGGTTGCTGGGTAAGGTCACAAGGTGGCCTTTATATAGCAATGGAGCCGGATCGTTTTACCGTGGCGAAAAGTAATAAATTTGCCAGCTTGGATCCAAAGGTCAGGTCAGTGTCAGAGATACACATATCTCATAAAGAGATGTGTTACTGTGGTTGTTGTCGGGCTGGTTTTGGTAGTTGTGCCCGAAAGAATATGCAGCTATGCGCTGACCAAACATGCAAGGCTATTATTAAAACAGAGGCACAAAGACAGGCTGCGTTAATATATGCGGTCGCATGATTACAAAGAGAGGATATATTGAAACTTGGTACTACTCATACGGCTCAGTCTACCTCGTTTATGTCTAAACGGGCGTGCCTGGCGGATGTCGAGGCTTCTCCACGTGTCTCTCTGCCGGGATTAGTCGGAGATGGCGGAGGAACTGCAGGGTCGAGGTAGTGAGAATGACCATTTCGGGGATTGTTGGCCACAACCCCGTTGGAGTGTGCTCCCAATATGCTACGAAGCACTTCTGGGGTTATCGCAGCACCTTGGCCGATGGCTGGGGCAGATCTCGGGGTCTCGATTGGTTGTCCAAACAGCACGACCGGGTTGTTGGTGTTGGGCTCGTTTTCTTCTCTCGCCGGGGCTCGACGAACCAGCTCTCCACGAGCTGCTATTAGATCAGTGGTGATCTGGTCGAACAGTGCCTCTAGTGCACTTACATAGCGCACTAGGTGCAACAATGCGGGGTCCGTCTCGTGGTCTCCATTGGCGACTTGGGGTGGTCTACCATACCCTTCTCGTCTGGGGTAGTAGTGGAACGAGCGACAGTTAACTCTGGGCGACAAGTGCCTGAGATGAACTATAGCCTCTCGAGCGGCTAGCTGGATGGCTTGTGGCTCAAAGGAAGTTGTTCTTCCGGTGAACCGGTAGGGGCGCTCGGGTGCTAGACTCCTACCGTAAATGTGCA
>NW_021265544.1:0-1690 GCF_002162155.2 Triticum dicoccoides
TCTCACGACTGTCACGTGCTGATGACGCAGATACTTCCAGTTGCAATCCGTGGGATCATGGACGCGCACGTCCGTGAAACGCTATTTGGCCTATGCAACTTCTTCGACGTCATCTCTCGGAAGTCGATTGGCGTGAGGCAACTCAGAAGGCTACAGGAAGAGATCGTGGTGATACTATGCGAGCTTGAGATGTACTTCCCGCCCGCATTCTTCGACGTTATGGTGCATCTGCTGGTCCATATAGTGGAGGATATCATCCAACTCGGGCCGACGTTCCTGCACAGCATGATGCCGTTCGAAAGGATGAATGGTGTCATCAAAGGATACGTTCGCAACATGTCACGTCCAGAAGGAAGCATAGCCAGGGGCTTTCTGACCGAAGAGTGCATCTCCTACTGCACGAATTATCTAGGCATCGAGAACCCCGTTGGTCTGCCCGTCAACAGGCACCTCGGACAGGCTCCCTGGATGGGGTCACCGTGAGGGTCGCCGCGAAATGCATGTCGACTTCGAGGGTCGACTCGCCGACTTTGAAAGAGCAAACCTAGTCGCGCTACAACACATAGACGTGGTCGATCCTTGGGTGGTAGAGCACAAAACCTTTATTAAGAAGACGTACAATGACCGAGGCCAACAGAGGACGGACGGAGATATACTCAAAGAGCACAACTCATGTTTCACGCGTTGGTTCAAGCAGAAGCTTCTGTCATACCCTTTACATGAGGATTCTTCCGCGGAAGAACAACTCATATTCGCCTTGTCACAGGGCGTCGAGCACAACCTGATGACCTATGAGGCGTACGATATCAACGGCTACACATTCTACACCGAGGCCAAGGACATGAAGAGCGATGGTTATCAGAGCTCCGGGGTAACGATGGAATCCTACACCGGTAACGACAAGGACAGATACTACGGAAGGATCGAGGAGATCTGGGAACTGAGCTACGCTGGAGAGAAGGTCCCGATGTTCCGTGTCAGATGGGCCAAGAACGTCATAAAAGAAGACCGGTATTTCACCACCATGGTTATACCCGAAGCCAAATCCAAGACCGCAGGCGCAAACGTCACCGCGAAAAATGAGCCATGGGTACTGGCTTCCGAAGTGGACCAATGCTTCTTCATTACCGACCCGCCAAAGCCCAGTCATGTTGTCGTGAGGAGAGGCAAAAGGAAGATCATCGGAATGGATGGAGTAGCCAATGAGCAAGACTTCGACAAGTACGGCGACCCGAGGATCGAACATGACGACGATGATGAAGTAGCAGCATACACCACAAGAAGAAGCAGGACCACCCTACCTAAAGGACGTCCGTTCCTCAGAAGAACTCCATTTGCGAAAAAGAAGGGCAAGAAGATTGTGAACAGATAGCTAGCTAAGATCGATTGTATTTAAATCGTAGACTTAATTTCTCGATTGTATTTCATGGGTACTTTTTGAACTATCATGAATATTTTTAAATTTCATGGATACTCGATCTCGATCCCCCTCCATCTCGATCGCTATCCCACCTCGCCAGATCCGGTCCCCCTCGCCGCCGAGCACCCCCCAGTCCACCGGCCGCCGCCGCCGACCCCCCGCACCCTCGATTACCCTACTCAACCGCCGCTGCCGACCCCCCGCACCCCGCGCACCGTCTTATAAAAAAATAAGTATCAAACAGCTTTTTAAATGCTACTGTCTTATAAA
>NW_021265544.1:1739-2331 GCF_002162155.2 Triticum dicoccoides
CCCTCGATTCCCCTACTCAACCGCCGCCGCCGACCCCCCGCACCCCGCGCACCATCTTATAAAAAAATAAGTATCAAACAGCTTTTTAAATGCTACTGTCTTATAAAAAAATATTACTGTTATTATTTAAACAAGTTTGAACATATTTAAACACAAATAAGTATCAAACAGCTTTTTAAATGCTAAAAAAAAATTGTGGAGCCTGGGAGTCGAACCCAGGACCTCCTGGTGTGAGAACTGGCTGCTGACCAGTCAAGCTAGTAGAGGGGACTTGATGTGGATCAGTTCTGGTGCTACATAACCTGTTGGCTCAAGTTGAAATAAAAAAAGTACTAATGGCGCACCACGGTGAGGTGCGCCATTAGTATGGATGTACTTATGGCGCACCGAGGTGTGGTGCGCCATTAGTACTGTGCCCGATCCCACCTTCCCTCTCCCCTTCGCTCGATCCCCCCTTCCCTCTCCCCCTCGCCACTTCCCTCTCCCTCAATCCACCGCCACCGCCGCCGCTGCCCTGACCCACTGCGCCGCAGCCTCCCACGCGCCCCCGCCGCCTCCCTCTCCCCTTCCTCCCCCTCGAGCCCGCGTCGTC
>NW_021265545.1:0-1135 GCF_002162155.2 Triticum dicoccoides
CATCTTTATCTCCTCCATGATTTTGTTGGACAATAAGTTAGTGTTGGAAACTTTTGAAGCATTTGTTCATGCTAGCTCATGAAGCATATGTTCGGATGTAAGAAGTGACTTCCTCTAGTTCATGAGCATTTGATGCAAGTTGCCGCCGTGAACTCGAGAAAGTCAATGTTGCTTCCTCTGGAATCATCGCAAGTCAGTCATGCACATGTGCGAAGAATTCTGTGGTTTGAAGACTTGCAACCTTCAATCTATATGTATCCCTAGCACACCAAGCCACTGATTGATTTGTTCAAGGAGAAGAAGTTCCTTCTTAAGAGCATACCTTATGCAAGGATTTTGATATCCTCGTTGATGGTTCCCCACCTGAACTCGGTAGTGTTTTATTATAAGACTACCATGTGGTCATGCTTGTCTGGGACAACGTGTTCACATGTTTGTAGCAGAACCAGCTCATGTTTTGGAGCTTACTATCGTAGTTCATTTCCAGAATCTCGCAACGTCATCTCGTCGATTTGTGTTGCAAACTTTCGTTTTCCTTCCTAGACTCGATAAGTCTGGAATATCCTGACACCAACCAGATCTGAATCTCAGGCAGATATGATGGTTTGGAACATTTCCCAAGAACTATAATATTGGTTCCTCGATAACTGGTAAAGTGGATGTCGTGGCCAGCACCACCCAGCCGAAAGACCTATTATTGTAGTATCTTGATTGAAGAAGTTGGCCACCTTCCCATAAGGATTTCGTAGGATTTACCTCCGTAACTGTTCCTTATGGATTCTATTGCTCCCAAAGTCCGACCTTTTACTTGATGTTCTAGTTATCAGACCATATCTATGAATGGGTTACGCTAGCACATCAAGGAGAACATTAGAAGCGGAGTGCTAAATGTCTCTCGGTCGATCATCCAGATTTTATTCCCTTGGCCCCGCTAAGATGAAATCTGAGAAGTGTTATCTTCCTTTGCATCTGCATCCTCCATCACCATTCATCATGGTAGTAGGTTGTGTTACCGGACCCTTGACACGGATGTTGGTAAAACCTTGATGAATATGGAAATGCTCAAGTTCTTGAGAGCACGCACAAGCGCTACGAGTTATCATCGGCACTAACTGGGATTCCTCTCAGTTTCCTC
>NW_021265546.1:0-1465 GCF_002162155.2 Triticum dicoccoides
CCACCGGAGCGTCGTACCGGGCCGTCATACATGCGGGGTGGTGTTGTGGCATGTCCGAAGAGGCGGCACGCGTCTCCGGGTTGTGGCCCCCCTCACGGACGGCAATGAAACGGTAGTAGACGTTCTGCGGTAACGATGCAGCGTGAATATTATTAAATACTTGGAGCGCGATAAAATCATGAGTTTTTTACACAACGTGGGCACATGTGCTATAGGACTGATGGTAATTTTTCATAATTTTTTGTGATGGAGAAGTATCTGAACACTTCCCTCTACGCGGATTGCTCTTCGCACGTCTACGATTGTGGCCGGCGGCCTCCGGGGGATAGCATACCGTCAAATCTTGCGTAGGCGGCCTCTCACAAATCTGGAAGTGTTGAGGCGGTTGCAAACGCCCAGCACGCGTCTCCGGGGTGTGCCCCCCCCCCCTCACGGCCGCCGCCGCCGCCGGCACCTGGAGGGGGGGAAACGGACGCGTCGGGTCTACACGGAGTGGATGTAGCTGTGGGTTTGGCCCGGATGTTGCTCCAAAGTGTTCCTCTGGGCCGACCTAACACAACCGGGTGGAGAGGTCCACTTGTCAAAGTCCGTCCGTGCAAAGTCAAAGGGCTAGATCCCGTGGTCAAACGCTACAGGGTTAGCCGGGACGGGGGCCCTGGGGGGGTAGCAATGCCACCGGAGCGTCGTACCGGGCCCTCATGCATGCGGGGTGGTGTTGTGGCATGTCCGAAGAGGCGGCACGCGTCTCTGGGTTGTGGCCCCCCCTCACGGACGGCAATGAAACGGTAGTAGACGTTCTGCGGTAACGATGCAGCGTGAATATTATTAAATACTTGGAGCGCGATAAAATCATGAGTTTTTTACACAACGTGGGCACATGTGCTATAGGACTGATGGTAATTTTTCATAATTTTTTGTGATGGAGAAGTATGTGAACACTTCCCTCTACGCGGATTGCTCTTCGCACGTCTACGATTGTGGCCGGCGGCCTCCGGGGGCTAGCATACCGTCAAATCTTGCGTAGGCGGCCTCTCACAAATCTAGAAGTGTTGAGGCGGTTGCAAACGCCCAACACGCGTCTCCGAGGTGTGCCCCCCCCCCTCACGGACGCCGCCGCCGCCGGCACCTGGAGGGGGGAAACGGACGCATCGGGTCTACACGGAGTGGATGTAGCTGTGGGTTTGGCCCGGATGTTGCTCCAAAGTGTTCCTCTGGGCCGACCTAACACAACCGGGTGGAGAGGTCCACTGGTCAAAGCCCGTCCGTGCAAAGTCAAAGGGCTAGATCCCGTGGTCAAACGCTACAGGGTTAGCCGGGACGGGGGCCCTGGGGGTAGCAATGCCACCGGAGCGTCGTACCGGGCCCTCATACATGCGGGGTGGTGTTGTGGCATGTCCGAAGAGGCGGCACGCGTCTCCGGGTTGTGGCCCCCCCTCACGGACGGCAATGAAACGGTAGTAGACGT
>NW_021265547.1:0-1128 GCF_002162155.2 Triticum dicoccoides
ACGGTGTACCGAATACCCGTTAGGTATCTCGGGAACCCTGTTCACATCGTTCGGGGCCGTATGGGAAACCTCGGCCGGACTCCCTGCGGATGGAACCTGGATAGGCGATAAACCTGGACTGGAGGCTTAGGTGATTAGGTAGGTCGTGGCCGACACCCACGTTGGGCTTCCGCTTGAAGGTTGCCGAGTACATGTCGTGTAAACGGTGGTAAGTGGTGAGAGCGTGTATGAAGAAGTACACCCCTGCAGGGTTAACATGATCTATTCGAATAGCCGCGTCCGCGGTAAAGGACTACTTGGTTGCCTATACAGTTCATAGACAAGTAAATGGAAACTACTAAAAGCCTCAAGATAAGTGTGAGTGCCGAGGATGGCTCTTCCGTAGGAAGACGGAGGCGGATCCTCGGTAGTGTATTGAATTGGTGAGTAGTGGACTCGTGTGCGCAAAACCATTTCAAGTTGAAGTATCGTAGGATAGTCTAGCAAAGAGTCAAAGCTGGCTTGCTGCAATAACTCCACCAACCCTTCTTGATAATATGCATGTATGTAGGATCTGATGTAAGTCTTGCTGAGTACCTTTGTACTCATGTTGCTATAATTTACATTTTACAGAAGACGCTGCAACCCCTTCTGATGGGTTCTATGTAGACGTTGACATCAACGAGTAGGCTAAAGACCCAGGTGGTGACCCTGAGCTTGTGAAGGACCACGTAGTATAGCTAGGATTTCCAAGCCTCTTTTATTTTACTAGTTGTCTGTACTCAGACAAGTTACTTCCGCTGCTGGTTTGTATGACTGTATGACTTGAATGTTGGGTCGTGAGACCCGTACCTTTGTGTATGTTATGTATGGCTCCCTGAGCCTTAAATAAAGTACTTGTGTCGTAGAGTCATGTTGTGATGCTTCGTTGTATTTGCACATATCGAGCATATTGTGTGTATGATTGAAATGCTTGGTATGTGTGGGATCTGACTATCTAGTTGTTTATCTTTAGTAGCCTCTCTTACCGGGAAATGTCTCCTAGTGTTACCGCTGAGCCATGGTAGCTTGCTACTGCTCTGGAACACTTAGGCTGGCCGGCATGTGTCCTTCTTCGTTCCTGTGTCTGTCCCTTCGGGGAAATGTCAC
>NW_021265548.1:0-1258 GCF_002162155.2 Triticum dicoccoides
CCAGGCCCACCTCTACCGGGATGGAGCCACCTGTCCTTTCAGCCCCCTCGTCAGAATCACTTGCGGGTACTCAATGAGCTGACCCGACTTTAGTCACCATCTGTATAGTATGTATGTATGTATAGTATATACCCGTGATCACCTCCCAAGTGATCACGGCCCAATAGTATAGCAAGGCAGACTGACAAGAATGTAGGGCCAATGATGATAAACTAGCATCCTATACTAAGCATTTAGGATTGCAGGTAAGGTATCAACAGATGTAGCGACAATGTCAGGCTATGCATCAGAATAGGATTAACGGAAGCAGTAACATGCTACACTACTCTAATGCAAGCAGTATAGAGTAGAATAGGCGATATCTGGTGATCAAGGGGGGGGCTTGCCTGGTTGCTCTGGCAAGAGAGAGGGGTCGTCGGTGACGTAGTCGATCACAGGGACATCAGCATCGGTCTCGAGGTCTATCGGAGAGAAGAGGGGGAAGTACAGTAAATACATAGCAGGCAAGTGCATGACAGGACAACAGACAGAGCTAGACGTGTTCTAACGCAGCGCTAGGCGATACTGGCGAAGGGGGAAACATCCGGGAAAGTCTTCCCGGTTCCGGACGTCTGTCAGACAGTTGAACCGGAGAGGAAAGTTTGCAGGTTCGATAGGTTAAGGGTGTGTGGCGGACGAACGGACTGCGTATCCGGATTCGTCTCGTCGTTCTGAGCAACTTTCATGTTGAAGTTATTTTAATCCGAGTTACGGATTAAAAGATATGATTTTCTAAAGTATTTATTAATTTCTGGAATTTAATTAAATATTTAAATTAATTCAAAAAACAGATTAATGACATCAGCATGATGTCATGCTGACATCAGCAGTCAACGTTGACTGTTGACCAAGTCAATCCTGACATGTGGGTCCAGGGGGACCCACCTGTCATCCTCTAATTAAGTTAATTAGGATTAGGTTAACTTAACTATAACTTGATTAGTTAATTGAATTAATTAACTTAAGTAATTACTTAATTAATTAATTATTAATTTATTTATTTATTTATTTATTTATTTATTTATTTATTTAATCATTCCTGTGGTGTAGGGCCCTCCTGTCATAGGCACAGGGGGCCAACCGGGCGGGGCGCTAGCGGGCGTGGCCGCGGGCGCCCGAATGGGCTCGAGCCCGAGAGGGCGCTGGGCAGCACGGGGCACACCGGCGCCGGCGACCAGATCCACTCGCCGGACGCGGGGTAAGCGGCAGCCAGTGAGGG
>NW_021265549.1:0-1841 GCF_002162155.2 Triticum dicoccoides
CGGGTGCCACTTGGTAGACTACTAACACTACCTACAAACACCAGAAACTAGTTGCAACTCCTGGACAGAGATCATGTTGATTAATAAGTCGAGAGGGGCACTTAAGCATTCCAATGTGTGGTAGTAGCTGGTCATGGATCACAAACACAGAACTCAGTTCCTGAGGACGGCTGCAATGAGACAACCCACCATGTACTCCTACATGGCCTCTCACCACTACCTTTACCAAATCGTGTTCACACACTTAGCTCACACACAGTAGGACATGTTCACACGCCTCTGATTCATCCCCGATGAATCAGACCTGACTCAACTCTAAGAAATAGCAGGCATGACAGACAAACATGAATGAGTAGGCACAACAGGGCTCAAACAACTCCTACTCATGCTAGTGGGTTTCATCTATTTACTGTGGCAATGACAGGTCATGCAGAGGATAAAGGGGTTCAACTACCGCAGCCTGTAACAGTTAAACCGGTGTTGTCCTAATGCAGTAAAAGAGAGCAGGAGCGAGAGAGTGGGATTTTATCGGAATGAACAAGGGGGTTTTGCTTGCCTGGCACTTCTGAAGATAATATAGCTCTTCATCGGTGTCATCGATCACATCGTCGGTACACGCCTATCGAGAGGGGACAATTACCGGCAATACAGAAAAACACGATCAATGCAATGCACAATATGATGCATGCTATGACATGGCAATATGAATGTGTTTTGGGCTAATGCACCTAAAACCAGATTAAATGAAGTTGGTTTGAATCCAAGATTCAAATTCAAACTCCATATGTGGTTATTTAAATGTCATTCACTTCATTTGCCTAAACAGTAGTGATAAGTTGTTCTAACATGCATGAAAATGATACAGATGGATTCCTTGAATTTTTCTGATAATTTTTCATATATAAATTATTTAATTTGGAGTTACGGTTGAATTTCTATGATTTATTGAAGTTTTAGCTATTTTCTGGAATTTCCTGATTATTTTTTAAAACCAGAAAATACTTATTGCGTCAGCCCCACGTCACAGTGACGTCAGCAGGGTCAACTGGGCTGGTCCGGTCAAACCTGACGTGTGGGGGCCACACGTCAGTGACACAGGAGCTAATCCCGGTCAAACCCAGCGCTGACTGGGGTTTGACCAGGGGTGGGGCCCACTGTCAGTGGCTGTGGGGGTGTTTAGTGTGGTCATTAGTGCTGACTAAATCAGCGCCACGTCACCCTCGCCGGAGTTACGCCGGCGGCGACCACAGAGCACGGCGGGGGATGCCGGACTTGCGCTAGGGGCATCGGATCGACGCGCCAAGGGCACCAGGAGGTAGCCTGCGCCCGTGCGCATCTAGGGGGACCAACGGGAGGTGCGGGGGTGGCCGGGGTTCGCCAGAGTGGAGCCCGAGGCGGCGGCCGGAGTTCGGCCATGTGCGGGGTTGGGCTGCGGCACGCTAGGAGAGAAACTGATGGTCCAAACGGCATCCGCGGGCCACCAGAAGCGCGCTGGTGCCACGGGTTCGAGCAGAGGGGCTCGGGTCAGGAGAGCTACGCGGCCATGGCGGACGGCGGTGCTCGGGAATGTGGCCGGGGGTGCTACGGCACGGGAACGAGTAAAATGAAGGAGGGGAAACGGAGTGGAGCTCACAGGGGTTGCGACGGTGGCCTTGGGGAGCTCGGGGAGGCACCGGAGCCGACGAATTTGACGAAGATGGCCGGCGGTCCCGAGGTTGAAGAAGACATCGAGGGCGGTGTTGCGGCACGTCTGGGGCCTCGTGGCTCGTTGAGGAGGTAGAGGGAGGACCGGCGGAGCTTCCTGGGGCGTCGGTGAGGCTAGGGGTGGCCGGTGGCCATGG
>NW_021265550.1:0-1472 GCF_002162155.2 Triticum dicoccoides
CCTTGGCCGACAGGCCCGGGTAATCTTGGGAAATTTCATCGTGATGGGGATAGATCATTGCAATTGTTGGTCTTCAACGAGGAATGCCTAGTAAGCGCGAGTCATCAGCTCGCGTTGACTACGTCCCTGCCCTTTGTACACACCGCCCGTCGCTCCTACCGATTGAATGGTCCGGTGAAGTGTTCGGATCGCGGCGACGGGGGCGGTTCGCCGCCCCCGACGTCACGAGAAGTCCATTGAACCTTATCATTTAGAGGAAGGAGAAGTCGTAACAAGGTTTCCATAGGTGAACCTGCGGAAGGATCATTGTCGTGACCCTGACCAAAATAGACCGCGCACGCGTCATCCAATCCGTCGGCGACGGCACCGTCCGTCGCTCGGCCAATGCCTCGACCACCTCCCCTCCTCGGAGCGGGTGGCGGCTCGGGGTAAAAGAACCCACGGCGCCGAAGGCGTCAAGGAACACTGTGCCTAACCCGGGGGCATGGCTAGCTTGCTAGCCGTCCCTCGTGTTGCAAAGCTATTTAATCCACACGACTCTCGGCAACGGATATCTCGGCTCTCGCATCGATGAAGAACGTAGCGAAATGCGATACCTGGTGTGAATTGCAGAATCCCGCGAACCATCGAGTCTTTGAACGCAAGTTGCGCCTGAGGCCACTCGACCGAGGGCACGCCTGCCTGGGCGTCACGCCAAAACACGCTCCCAACCACCCTCAACGGGAATCGGGATGCGGCATCTGGTCCCTCGTCTCTCAAGGGGCGGTGGACCGAAGATTGGGCTGCCGGTGTACCGCGCCGGACACAGCGCATGGTGGGCGTCCTCGCTTTATCAATGCAGTGCATCCGGCGCGCAGCTGGCATTATGGCCTTTGAACGACCCAACAAACGAAGCGCACGTCGCTTCGACCGCGACCCCAGGTCAGGCGGGACTACCCGCTGAGTTTAAGCATATAAATAAGCGGAGGAGAAGAAACTTACAAGGATTCCCCTAGTAACGGCGAGCGAACCGGGAGCAGCCCAGCTTGAGAATCGGGCGGCTGTGCCGTCCGAATTGTAGTCTGGACAGGCGTCCTCAGCGACGGACCGGGCCCAAGTCCCCTGGAAAGGGGCGCCTGGGAGGGTGAGAGCCCCGTCCGGCCCGGACCCTGTCGCCCCACGAGGCGCCGTCAACGAGTCGGGTTGTTTGGGAATGCAGCCCAAATCGGGCGGTAGACTCCGTCCAAGGCTAAATACAGGCGAGAGACCGATAGCGAACAAGTACCACGAGGGAAAGATGAAAAGGACTTTGAAAAGAGAGTCAAAGAGTGCTTGAAATTGCCGGGAGGGAAGCGGATGGGGGCCGGCGATGCGCCCCGGCCGTATGCGGAACGGCTCTTGCTGGTCCGCCGCTCGGCTCGGGGTGTGGACTGTTGTCGGCCGCGCCGGCGGCCAAAGCCCGGGGGCCCTAGGTGCCCCCGGTGGCCGTCGTC
>NW_021265551.1:26988-27650 GCF_002162155.2 Triticum dicoccoides
ACCCCAAAACAGTGAGTAATAGTCCATGAAACGTGCCAGAATCGGCCAAAACTGTGAGTGCTGATGACCGACACGTAAGCGCACCTTGGGATTCAACAACTATGAAACCGGTTTGGGGCCCCAAAACGGTGACTAATAGTCCATGAAACGGGTCAGAATCGGCCAAAACCGCGAGTGTTGATGACCGTATCATAAAGGCACCCCAGGGTTCGTTAATCGTGGAAACCTCTCCGAGACCCCAAAATAGTGAGTAATAGTCCACGAAATGTGCCAGAATCGGCCAAATATGTGAGTGTTGAGGAGCTACACGTAAGTGCGCCTTGGGGCTCAACAACCATGGAAATTTGTTTGGAGCCCAAAAATGGTGAGTAATAGTCCACGAAACGGCTCAGAATCTGCAAATACCGCGAGTGTTGATGACCGAAACGTAAACGCACCCCAGGGTTCGTTAATCGTGTAAATCACTCCGGGACCCCAAAACAGTGAGTAATAGTACACGAAACGGGCCAGAATCGGCCAAAACTGTGAGTGTTGATGACCGACACGTAAGTGCACCTTGGGGTTCAACAACTATGGAAATCGCTTTGGGGCCCAAAACCGGTGAGTAATAGTCCACGAAACGGGTCAGAATCGGCCAAAACCATGAGTCTTCATGACCGAAA
>NW_021265552.1:0-1196 GCF_002162155.2 Triticum dicoccoides
CGTGGGTGTGAGATTGCTGAGTCCCTGTGGCTCACAGATACTACAACTCCAGATGCAGGTCCAGGTGATTCCGCTCCAGTTGACGATTACGAGCTCAAGTGGGAGTTCGACGAGGACTCTCAGCGATACTACGTGTCCTTTCCAGATGATCAGTAGTGGTGCCTGGTTGGGGTTATCGATTCAGGACCTTGTCGCATGTTGGGTTCTTTTCCATTTTGGCGCCGTAGTCGGGCCATGAGTGTTTGTTTGATGGATGTTATTTGTGTACTCTGATGTGACGTGGCGAGTGTAAGCCAACTATGTTTCTCCCCCTTTTATTATATCTTACATGGGATGTTGTAATGATTGCCCAACTTGCGACATTGCTTTCAATGCGGTTATGCCTCTAAGTCGTGCCTCGACACGTGGGAGCTATAGCCGCATCGAGGGCGTTACAAGTTGGTAATCAGAGCCTTCCCTGACCTTAGGGGCCCCATTGCTTGATCGTTTTTAGCAGCCGAGTTGTGTCTAGAAAAATGTTTTGAGTCCTTAGGAATTATATATCGGAGAGCTTAGGAATTCTTTTTACTTCCCAGTCTCCTCATCGCTCTGGTAAGGCATCCTGGCGTAGAGTTTTGACTCTTCACTTCTCAAATTTCACAAAAAAAAATTTAGGATCACGCGAGTATCTTGGTTTTGTTCCGATGGTTTTGTGACGAGAACATTGTTCTTGGTGCCTCCTGTCTTTAGGGGTTGTGGCAGTGTCCCGGGGAGTTGAGCTCCGAGGTGTTGACGTCACAATTTTATCGTTGCAATTCTGGTATACTTGAGATATGTTCGCCGACATCGAAAATCTCTTTTATGCAGTTCGTTGGTGAGATAACCTCGACGCCACCCAGTACTGGGGCGGGAGTTCGGGAGTATCGCCATAACTTGTATAACGGATGCTTTTCGAAGGTTGAGGTAGATGGTTTCCGAAGTTTTCCTGGTTATGTGTTGAAGGATGGATACAGCTGGATGTAGGATTTGCTAGTTTGGGTGAGATATTGTGCTTCCCCTGTATCCCCAACACCTGATTGCATAACCGGAAAGGTTCGGGAGTTTCATAGGTGGGAATTCTAGTAGCTCTAGTTCTTCTTCCACGGATATTGGTTTGAGATTGGGATTTCTTACCGATTATTCGTTCTTGATCCGTACCTTGTTGAATTATTTCTCTT
>NW_021265553.1:0-1118 GCF_002162155.2 Triticum dicoccoides
CCACCATCAAGGTCAAGGCCCTCAACATCAACCTCATGCTGCCCATCGCCATCGAGGTGCTCGTCAACCAGTGCGGCAAGAGAGTGCCGAAAGACTTCCGCTGCCCTAATTAAGCTCCATAGATTACTATATGTACTATCAGTATCACCTGCATATGAATGTGATACATGCATTAAATTCTCTTGTGTGGTGACACAGGTGACATATCGAAGTGTAATAATCTATATGTACATGGATTTGCAGCTCTGACTCGCTACTTGTGACGGGGAGCTGTGGAGCATGCGTACATTGTGTTTGTGTAAAAGCGTATCCTATAGTAACCATATAACATGCTACCAATTGTGGTCTTCCATCGGTTTTGTAGTGTGTGTTTTCTTTTTGAAGAACTATGAATAAAATGTTCGTACTGTGTAAAAGAAGTTTTCACATCCACTTGTAACCCATACCAAGATACTTGTTGAACCATACGCTTTACAGGATTCGGATTTTCGTGTTGAACATTTTGATATATTATACATTTTTTTCCGACATCGTATGCAAAAGTTATAGCCCTTTTACTTTTTCATAACACATTTTTGCAAAACATGTACAAATTTAAGTTTTTAAATTTTCCTAACTAGTAGATGTACTAATATAACTACATCTCAAAGGATTTTATTTTTTCAAGTTTTATCATTTTCTGTTGTTTTTTCAAATATGAAATGGCGATAAGGGGGGGGGGTAGAGTTTGAGACACGAACCCCTTTAGTCCCAGTATGAGACACGAACCGGGACTAAAGGGTGTGATGCCCTTTAGTCCCGGTTCGTGTCTCAAACCGGGACTAAAGGTCTCATTTGAACCGGGACTAATGCCTTTAGCCGCTCGAACCGGGACTAATGCTCACATTAGTCCCGGTTCGTAGTGCAACCGGGACTAATGTGTATATTGGGCTGTGACTAAAGCCCTGTTTTCTACCAGTGTCCTTTAGTACCAGAAATCCATATGTATGCAAGAGTGAGTACAAAAATACTCAGCAAGCACAATATAGAACATCAGTAAACGAGGAACTCCATGATTTCAGATGGGAACACAAAAATATATCTGAAAGCACAATCTTAGAAAGGCTATAACCATCCCA
>NW_021265554.1:0-1685 GCF_002162155.2 Triticum dicoccoides
TGCTGCTGTTTGTGCTTTCACTAGTTTTGCATGTGTATGGTGGTCTGAACATTGTAGATTATATCCTATTCCAACTACTTGGGCTGCTTTGAAAACTGCTATGCGTACGCGTTGGGTTCCACCATATTATCAACGTGAATTGCTTCAAAAATTGCAGCGTTTAAGACAAGGAAAAAATTCTGTAGAAGAATATTATCAGGAATTACAAACTGGCATGATTAGATGTGGTATTGTTGAGGAGAATGAAGCTATGCTTGCACGTTTTCTGGGTGGATTAAATAGAGAGATTCAGACCATTCTAGACTATAAGGAGTATACTAATATCACTCGTTTATTCCATCTTGCTTGTAAAGCTGAACGTGAAGTGCAAGATCGACAAGCATTGGGGCGAACTAACTTTTCTGCAGGCCGACCTTCATCATGGACACCACGTGCATCTTCTACTTCAACTGCACCAGCACCTCCATCCGGTGCCAAGAGCGCACCTGCGGGGCCTGCACAGCGTTCTTCTTCTTCCATGGCATCAACAGGGCACACAAGTGATATTATTTGTCGTCGTTGTAAGGGAGGAGGTCATTATGCGAGAGAATGCAAATCTCCGCGTGTGATGATTGCTACCGCGGATGGTGGATATGAGTCCGCTAGTGACTATGATGAGGAGACTTTGGCTCTTATTACACGTGAAGAACATGGTGGAGATGATTCTGATCATGAGACGCAATATGATGAGGACATCAATACAATTGTTACACCCACAGCCCCTGCTGCTATACATACTGGACCAATTACTAGAGCTCGTGCACGCCAACTAAATTACCAGGTACTTTCGTTTCTTGGTAATGATTCTAATGTTCATGAGAATATGATGCTGCCTAAATTGGATACATTTGTTTTGCTTACAAATGAAGGGCCTAGCTTGGAGAAGGATGAACATTGGAGCAAGAACAAGCATGGAGATGATGGCATGCGCAAGGGGAACTGATAGAGGCGGAGGTGTCCCGTCTTTCGATGAGATGGTGGATTTCGCTTTGGTGGAAGTCGACTTTGACGATCCGACTACGAACGTGCGAGGACGTCGCGCCTTAGCAATCGCTAAACCAACTCCGAGAGGTTATTGACCACGCCGGAGCACGATCAACCTGACCACGAGGGTCTGTTTCCTGCGAGCAAACGAAGAACAAGCAAGAAACTAAGATTGCAATCTGGATATTGCGAATATAAGATGAAAGCTTAATTGATCAAGGTGGGGTTCTGTGACGCCTTTGTCTGGTCGTTGAACACAAACGAAGTACGCGAAGTTGCAGCTATGGCGAACTTTTAATCTAAACAAAACCCCCAAAGTCTAAACGATGCCCTAAGGGCTGTATATATGGAGGAAGAGGGGGGAATTTCGTGGCCCTTGGTGGAGGGGTCCGAAATCAACCCTATCTCTTGTTTCCCCACACATACGGACTCTAAAAATAGCCTATACTTATGTATTTCGAAATTACATGGGCCTGGCCCAATAATAAGGTGACGCAGCACCTAAAATAGCCTCGGGACGAAATTTATGAAGTGGCATCTTGTATATTTCGTCCAAGGCTTCATGCACCCATTATGGTGGCTTCAAAGTCCTGAAATCATCACTTGTAACTCCGTTCTTGTTCCCCTTGCGCATGCCATCATCTCCATGCTTGTTCTTGCTC
>NW_021265556.1:0-1471 GCF_002162155.2 Triticum dicoccoides
GGACACAAACTGAGACTTTAGCAAAGTCAACTTAAATTCTTTCCAAGTGGTTACTCCTTGCCATCCATTGATGGTTTGGTACATCCTCCACCAAGTAGCAGCACCTCTTTCAAAGCATTGAAGAGCATGCTGGGCCATATCCTTTCCGACTATAGGGTTGTTCTCCATATGATCCTCCATGTTCTGAATCCATCGGTCTGTCTCCAATTGACTCATCGGTCCAGAAAATACAAGCTCATCTCCATTCATCCTCTATTGGGTTCAAGGGTTTGGGGTGAGATAAGAGAGATCAAGAGAGAGGAATGCACACAATACAAACAAAAGTTTTGAAAAGACAGATTTTGTTGTGGCTGTCGAAAAAAACATCAAACAAATGACAGCTCACAAACGTCGCATCTAACGTAGGTATATAATAGGGGTTTGGTCTTCTAGAGGTCGATGAATCTTCAACGTCTCCAAACTCTTCAAGTCTTTGTTCATGCCTCCAATGGCTTCTTCCAATCGTGCTTGTCCTGCTCAAGTTCTTTTGCCAGATCATCTCTGTTGACGCGAAGTCTCTCGCGACGTCCTTCAATATTTCTGGAGTTACGTTCCAACTGCCGGTTTCAACATCCTTGACATGATCCATGATCCTACTGTCCTTCAGTTATTGTCAAATCTCCGGTATCTTGATGTTTTACTCCTTCATCTCGTCTACTTTCAGCTTCTGGGTCCTGAGTTCTTCACGAAATGCTTCCTTGTCTAATACGACTTCCTGGAGCTCCACCTTAAACTTCTTGATGTAATACTCCAGATCCTGGTGATACACCGGCTAGGGTTAAAACTTCATATTATGATAGGTGCTCCGTCAGCCTTCTTCCATCAAATCCATTCTGAAGACTTGCATCCTTAACTCAGCACGGTGACAATAGCATTAACGGGTGATGACATCACGGATAACCGTGTTTCTGCCCTTGTCATTGCCATGAGCTATCTTCCATAGTTGATATCCCCTGCCTTAGGATTTTCTTCGAGTTCTCGTACTCCTTGTTTCAGTCTTTCTTCGATACACCTTGATCTCGGGTATTGACAACTTCCATAATCTGCCAAGTTCCATAAGGGTAGCCTTCCTAGGTCATACAAATCTAGGGATTCTTCAGAGCCTCCAATTCTCCTAGTCTTCAGAGTCTTCAACAGCTGTAGTTTCCATTATCACGGTAAAATCCTCTTCATTCCAAATGGTCTTAGTTGTCCGATATCTTGTCTCCTTGGAGTGGTCTCATCAGTCAAATCTTCGAGTGGTCAAAAGGGAAAAGGGTATGCTCTCACTAAAGGAAATTTTTGAATAAGCTCAGAAGAGAAGAGAGGTAAAAGATCTTTTTGAAAAGGAAAGTTGTAGAGAAAAATCTTTGCTATGGGCTTGCCAATTTCTAGGGTCACGTCCTACAGTCAACATGTGCTCTGATACCATCTTGTAGCGACCCGACCCGAA
>NW_021265557.1:0-1159 GCF_002162155.2 Triticum dicoccoides
TCCAATGAAAGCACGTAAAACTTCGTTCATTAATCTCATGAAAGTACTAGGTGCATTAGTTAACCCAAAAGGCATGACTAACCACTCATATAATCCAAACTTAGTTTTGAATGCTGTTTTCCATTCATCTCCCAATTTCATACGAATTTGATGGTATCCACTACGTAAATCAACTTTGGAGAATATTGTAGAGCCACTCAATTCATCAAGCATATCATCTAGCCTAGGAATAGGATGACGATAACGAATAGTAATATTATTAATGCCTCTACAATCAACACACATACGTGATGTACCATCCTTTTTCGGCACTAGAATAATAGGAACAGCACAAGGACTAAGGGATTCGCGTATATAACCTTTGTCGAGAAGCTCTTGTACTTGACGCATAATCTCCTTCGTCTCCTCTGGATTGGTACGGTATGGTGCACGGTTTGGCAGTGAAGCACCGGGAATTGAGTCAATCTGATGCTCAATCCCTCGAATAGGCGGTAATCCCGGTGGCACGTCTTGTGGAAAGACGTCAGCAAACTCCTGCAAAATGTTAGTGACAGCAGGAGGCAAAGAGGAAGGCACGTCCTCGAATGAAAATAATGCCTCTTTGCACACAAAAGCATAGCAAACAGATTTGCTGAAATCTAGCTCATCAATATCAGATTTGGTGGCAAATAAACATGCACTTTTCAATTTAATTTCAGAAGCAACACTAGATGGTTTATTATTGGGCTTCATTTGTTGCTCAAATTCTTTTGCCACAATCTGATTTTCACTCTTATTCGTCTCCTGTTTTGCTTTATTAGCTCTATTAATATCATCTTTCAAAATGGAATCAGGAGTCATAGGAAGCAAAGTAATATTTTTATCCTTATGAACAAGAGTATAGTGATTGTTTCTACCATGGTGTACAGAATTTTTATCAAATTGCCATGGTCTACCAAGTAATAAGGAACATGCTTGCATAGGTACCACATCACAATCAACATAATCAGCATATGTAGAGATACTAAAATGCACACGAACAGTACGTGTTACCTTAACCTTGCCGCTGTTGTTGAACCATTGGATGTAGTAAGGATGTGGATGTGGTCTTGTGGTGAGAGAAAGCTTCTCCACCATCTCCATGCTAGCCAAGTTGTTGCAGCTCCCTCCGTCTATTATG
>NW_021265558.1:0-862 GCF_002162155.2 Triticum dicoccoides
TGTTGGGGAACGTTGCAGAAAATTAAAATTTTTCCTACGGTTTCACCAAGATCCATCTATGAGTTCATCTAAGCAACGAGTCTAGGGAGAGAGTTTGCATCTACATACCACTTGTAGATCGCGTGCGGAAGCTTGCAAGGTGATGATGTAGTCGTACTCGACGTGATCCAAATCACCGATGACCAGCGCCGAACGGACGGCACCTCCGCGTTCAACACACGTACGGGACGGGAGACGTCTCCTCCTTCTTGATCCAGCAAGGGGGAAGGAGAGGTTGATGAAGATCCAGCAGCACGACGGCGTGGTGGTGGATGCAGGGCGTCACAGCAGCAGGGCTTCGCCGAGACTACGAGGGAGAGACGTAACGGGGGGAGGAGGAGGCGCCAGGGGCTGGTGTGTTCTCCTCCTCTCCCCCCCCTATATATAGGGGTGCCAAGGGGGGGGGGGCGCCGGCCCTAGTAGATGAGATCTACTAGGGGGGCGGCGGCCTAGGGGAGGTTTCCCTCCCCCCCAAGGCACCTAGGGGTGCCTTCCACCACTAGGACTCCTCCTAGGGGGAAACCCTAGGCGCATGGGCCTATAGGGGCTGGTGCCCTTGGCCCATGATGGCCAAGGCGCACCCCCTACAGCCCATGTGGCCCCCCGGGACAGGTGGCCCCACCCGGTGGACCCCCGGGACCCTTCCGGTGGTCCCGGTACAATACCGATAACCCCGAAACTTGTCCCGATGCCCGAAATAGCACTTCCTATATATAATTCTTTACCTCCGGACCATTCCGGAACTCCTCGTGACGTCCGGGATCTCATCCGGGACTCCGAACAACATTCGGGTTTCTGCATATACATATCTTCATAACCCTAG
>NW_021265559.1:0-985 GCF_002162155.2 Triticum dicoccoides
AGCACAGTACCGTCGTTGAGCGTTTATTCAACTTTGCATCTCTGAATTGATTATTGCTGACCCTTTTTGCTACCATAGTATAAGCCTTCCCAGCTCCACATACATCTACGTCGTGCGTTTGACTCTCCCTGGTAATCGCTCTATCCAAGCTTTGAGAGTTTTTGACTACAACGGTTGCCGATCACCGCCTGCTGCTGGGTAAGAACTGGTAAGAATTTGAGATTTGCTTGACGGATTTGTGACACCCACCACCACCACTTGTTCGTAGTCTGTAGGATCATATTCTTGTGTGTTTCTATTGCTGCTAACCATGCCAGGATCACAAGCCGACGAGATTGACTGGGAGAATTTATCGAACAAGGAGCTTCATGATAAGTTTCAGCAAATGATGACTGAACAGGTGCAAGATGTGCTGAACAATTTTGAAGAGGCCTTGGAGAAGATCACTGGCCTTGAGAAGACGTTCGAAACAAAGCTCGATAACAAGTTTAATGAATTGCTCGCGTGTCTTCCACCACCACCACCCGCTGCACCTAACGCACCTCTCCAACAACAACAACAACGAGTACCTCCACGTCGCGAAGCAGACCTCCACCGAGCAAGCCGTGTTCCTCTTGCGTTTGGCCAAACTGTTGGTGCTGCTGTTGATACTTCTGTGGCTCCTGCTGCTGATGCGGAGGAGGATGATTATGTGGGAGATTATGAGGATGAGGTTGATCAAAATCAACACTACGTGCAGCCACCTGTACCACCACCAGCAGGTCGACCTCAGGTATATATTCGTAATGGTAGGCCTGCACCACCACCTCAGGTACGAGATGATGTCCATATTCCTAAACTGAAATTGAATATTCCACCATTTGAGGGTAGATATGTTCCTGATATATATCTTACTTGGGAGTTAGAAACTGAACAACGATTTACATGTTTACAATATCCTGAGGAGAGACGAGTTGCTGCTGCTGTTTGTGCTTTCACTAGTTTT
>NW_021265560.1:0-1448 GCF_002162155.2 Triticum dicoccoides
TTGAAACTTGGCTAGAGATACAACTTTGTTTTGTCATTGGGAAGTGTAAAGCATTGGAGAAGATTTATTGTTGATGCTCACACCTCCAGAATATTTAGTTAAAACCTTCTGCTGAACTCATTAAGTTGTTGACTGCGCATTATGGAGAAAATTGTATTTCTGCAACCAGATTCAGCTACTGTCGTTACAACACTGTCTTTTGAGTAAATTGAGACTCCACATCATCACTGACATCGCAGGGCCATTTCTGTCAGATCCGTTGTCGAACTCCTCTAACTTGGAAACTTGGGTTATGTGTTACTCTTTCTTCTGAAGTTGTGCTTCTGTGTTATAAATCTCTGAAGTTGTGGTTCTGCAAAAATCGTGCCGCTGAAGTTGTTTGTTAGTGCTTCAAGTTATTTATCTTCTTTTAGGTTATTTATCACTTGTGTTATTATTATACATCTTGTGCTTCTGGGACAGTTAGAGTATCCATCGATCATATTTGAACCTAATACCAATTCATTCATCTCCATACCACTGCAGACACAACAGAACAGAGGCACTTCATCACCCACGGCTGAGAAAGCAAGGTAGAATCACCACTGCATACATACTATTTCTCTCTTTTTTTCTGTTCTTTTCAGATCAATATTGTTGTGATCTTTCATGTCTTTTATAACAGGGAAAATGGTTGTATATGATAGACATCGAACCGTTTCTGTAAACTGAGTACTAACTGAGTTCCCTAAAAAAAGAACCTTAGTACTAACTGAAATATGATGGAACAGAAAATACAATGAAATCAATACGGAACATGCTAGATAAATATTGCCATGAAACCAGATGACACTGATAATTTTAGTGGAAAACAAAGGACTCTTCTGTTATTTTTAGTGAAAAGTTGGTCCACCGACCACTCACATATCCAATTTCCATGATCCTCAATGGAAGTCAGAAACACAACATATCCATGGACTTCTCATTGTTCAAAATCTTCTCTTACGATTAACCACAACAGCATATCGGGGGTTCAGGAATCAAAATATCAGTTACATCAAGAGTTAGCAATGACCAAACTGGCATGTAACAGAGACACTATAAAAGATAGCCAACATCCAGTTAGGCCAACATAACAGTGAACAAAACTACTGTCAATCAGCTCAGTTCTAGTGCTGTTGGATTTTTCTCGATTGTATTCTTGCAGTTTTGAAAATTCAGTTTATTCGGTTACTGAAAATTCAGTTAATTCAGTTAGGCACACAAATTTCAGAACTTTTGTGTGCCCTAGTACTTGGTGTTTGTAGAAAACCAGGAGTGTCAATGGGACTAGAATTCACTTGTTCTTATATGGGTTTGTAAAACTTGTTCATGTACTGAACTACTAATGCCTTGTGATGCTCTGAATTACTTGTGATGCCTCTGAATTACTTGTGATCACATTGAGAAAGACTTGTAAAGATGATGAT
>NW_021265561.1:0-1076 GCF_002162155.2 Triticum dicoccoides
CTACACACATGTGAACACGTTGTCCCAGACAAACATTATCACATGGTAGTCTTACAACAAAACACTACCGAGTTCAGGTGGGGAACCATCATTAATGACATCGAAGTCTCCACGCGTGGAAGTCCAAAGAGTTCACCTTGGACAGACTCCTTTATCTTTGAACAACTCAATCAGTAGCTTGGTGTGCTAGGATATACATATAGAATGGAGGTTGCAAATCTCCAGACCACAGAATACTTCGCACGTATGCATGACTGACTTGGGATGATTCCAGAGGAAGCAAAACTAACTTTCTCAAATCCACGGCGGCAACTTTCACCAAATGCACGTGTATAAGAGGAAGTCACTCCTTTCATCAAACAAATACTTCATGAGTTAGCATGAAGAAATGCTTTCAAAAGTTTCCAACACTAGCTTAATGTTCAACAAAATCATGGAGGAGATAAGGATGTTGTCAATGGGCTCAACAACAATTCATCTAGGTTTCCTTTTAAAAGGAATTCCATAGTTAAGTGAACACGGTGATAGCATTGGTCAGACCAAAGATGTAATGGTGTATGCTCGAGGGATCAACCACGAATAAGACAACATTACGAATATCGTTGGTTCTGGTCTGATTGGATGATAGCCCATACTCAAATTATAGATGGGGTAAGACAATAGGTCCAACAACTGATCACAAGGACCAATTAATGAAGATATCATCTTTCTTCAACACACACACATACACAGAAAGATATCCCTTAACATGAACTAAGTCAGACAAGCTTTTATCTTCCAACTCTCCAAGTTGTTGTCTAGCTTAACCAACTAGCTCCGGGATAACCATCACAGATTCTTGGAGAAAGGGTGGTTCACAAGAACCCGACTTGATCACGAGCTCAACATAGCAGTCAGGTGACAACCTGGTAATACTTCCAAGAAGATATTCGGAAAATCACGAACCACCGGTATGTTACTAAGCTTGAGAACAATCTCGCTTTTGAGGGCAAGACGATATGATCAAATGAGTGAGGACTTGACAAGATCCTAACTCATCAATCGAAGGGTGCACCGAAATAAGGACTAGGTAGCAC
>NW_021265562.1:0-1082 GCF_002162155.2 Triticum dicoccoides
GTCGTGTGGCCGGCAAAGGCTTGTCGACAAAATGGGGGTCATACTATACCGCTGGTGTGCGGAAGGAGAAAAAGACCAGCTCGGAAAGCCAGGCGCGAGAGGTTCAAGAACTCAAGGCACAGGTGGCGCGGATTCCGGAGATTGTCCAAGAGCAAGTGGAACAACGACTCGGAGAGACGATCACCGCCCTTGTGCCTACCTTGATCTCGGGGTTGAGTGCGTGGATTGCGGGCGGCCAACAGGGGCCGCCCCCGATTCCTAGCTTCACGGCCAGCAACTCGCATAATGCGATGGCGGGGCCATTGGTGCCTCCGGCGGAGGCGGCATTGGTGTCTCCGACGCCGGCACGGGAGCTTAATGCACCCGGGTGTACGCCGGCCGGCACCTCTTCAGCAAGCGGCCGCTCCGTCAACTGCACGCCCGCCGTTGGCGGTGCCTCGACATTAGAGCTCGACGCCATCATCACGGTAACTAATTAAGCCTCTCTCGGCCGAGGACTTCATCTCCTTGCCTTTGACTGGGCATCCCTGACGTCCTACATGTTTTCGCAGGGCGCCGCCGACGTTCCGTGCACTCTCCTCCACTTCGTGAACAACGAGTTGGTCGATGTCGCCAAGGGCAAAATCGTTCAACCGGGCAACCCCTTGTTCCACGGTACCCAGATGCCACCCAACTTGTTTAGGGTTCAACTGGTTCGGGTGCTGCCAGGCTGCGACGACTTGTTACCTCCGATTCGACCCGTCGGGGCCGACGATGATGACGTGATGACCCTCAGCGCCTGCCTGAGCTGGCCCCTGCTTTGGCCGAAGAGCCAGATTCGTTTGGGGGCGGGGGACACCACCCCAAAGACAACACCGCCAGTCGTGCCGGCGCCAAGTCGGCCCCATGGCAAGACCGCCGTAACGGTGCCGGACATCCCTATGCCACTGGATCCAAACATGCATATGGCACAGGATCAGAACGACGACGGCGACGACGATGATACATTTGGCAACGTCGATCAGTACTTTGCCGAGCATGGGTACGATGGCGACTTCATGGGGCCTCCTTCTCAAGAACCAAACCCAACAAAAGACGTGTGC
>NW_021265563.1:0-1235 GCF_002162155.2 Triticum dicoccoides
AACACTCGTAGTTTGGGTCTGTTCTGGCCCGTTTCTTGGACTATACTTAGTTTTTCGGTCCCGAAGTGATTTCCATGATTGTTCAACCTCGGGGTGCGTTTACATGTGGTCATCAACACTCTCAATTTCGGCCAATTCTGGTCCGTTTCGTGCACTATTACTCACCGTTTTGGGTCCCGGAGGGATTTCCATGATTGACGATCCCAGGAGTGCATTTACGTGTCCGTCGTCAACACTCACAGTTTTGGCCAATTCTGACCCGTTTCGTGCACTATTACTCACTGTTTTGGGGTCCCCAAGCGATTTCCACAGTCGTTCAACCCCAAGGTGCGCTTACGTGTCGGTCGTCAACACTCGTAGTTTTGGCTGATTCTGACCCGTTTCGTGGACTATTACTCACTATTTTGGGGTCCTGGAGTGATTTTTACGATTAATGAACCCCTGAGTTCGTTTACGTGTCAGTCATCAATAATCCTAGGTTTGTCCGATTCTGGGCTCTTTCATGGAGTATTACTGACCATTTTGGGGTCCCAAAACGCTTTCCATGGTTGTCGAACCCAAAGGTGTGCTATGTGTTGGTCGTCAACACTCGTAGTTTGGGTCGGTTCTCGCCCGTTTCTTGGACTATACTTAGTTTTGGGGTCCCAAAGTGATTTCCACCATTGACTAACCTCGGGGTGCGTTTACGTGTGGTCATCAACACTCTCAATGTCGGCCAATTCTGGTCCGTTTCGTGCACTATTACTCACCGTTTTGGGTCCCAGAGGGATTTCCATGATTGACGATCCCAGGAGTGCAATTACGTGTCCGTCGTCAACACTCACAGGTTCGGCCAATTCTGACCCGTTTCGTGGACTATTACTCACCATTTTGGGGTCCCCAAGCGATTTCCACAGTCGTTCAACCCCAAGGTGCGCTTACATGCCGTTCGTCAACACTCGCAGTTTTGGCCGATTCTGACCCGTTTCGTGGACTATTACTCACTATTTTGGGGTCCTGGAGTGATTTCCATGATTAACGAACCCCTGAGTGCATTTACATGTCGGTCATCAATAATCCTAGGTTTGTCCGATTCTGGGCTCTTTCATGGACTATTACTCACCGTTTTGGGGTCCCAAAACGCTTTCCATGGTTGTCGAACCCCAAGGAGTGCTATGTGTTGGTCGTGAACACTCGTAGTTTGGGTCTGTTCTGGCCCGTTTCTTGGACTATACTTAGTTTTTCGGTCCCGAAGT
>NW_021265564.1:0-948 GCF_002162155.2 Triticum dicoccoides
GTTCGTAGTCTGTAGGATCATATTCTTGTGTGTTTCTATTGCTGCTAACCATGCCAGGATCACAAGCCGACGAGATTGACTGGGAGAATTTATCGAACAAGGAGCTTCATGATAAGTTTCAGCAAATGATGACTGAACAGGTGCAAGATGTGCTGAACAATTTTGAAGAGGCCATGGAGAAGATCACTGGCCTTGAGAAGACGTTCGAAACAAAGCTCGATAACAAGTTTAATGAATTGCTCGCGCGTCTTCCACCACCACCACCCGCTGCACCTAACGCACCTCTCCAACAACAACAACAACGACTACCTCCACATCGCGAAGCAGACCTCCGCCGAGCAAGCCGTGTTCCTCTTGCGTTTGGCCAAACTGTTGGTGCTGCTGTTGATACTTCTGTGGCTCCTGCTGCTGATGCGGAGGATGATGATTATGTGGGAGATTATGAGGATGAGGTTGATCAAAATCAACACTACGTGCAGCCACCTGTACCACCACCAGCAGGTCGACCTCAGGTATATATTCGTAATGGTAGGCCTACACCACCACCTCAGGTACGCGATGATGTCCATATTCCTAAACTGAAATTGAATATTCCACCATTTGAGGGTAGATATGTTCCTGATATATATCTTACTTGGGAGTTAGAAACTGAACAACGATTTACATGTTTACAATATCCTGAGGAGAGACGAGTTGCTGCTGCTGTTTGTGCTTTCACTAGTTTTGCATGTGTATGGTGGTCTGAACATTGTAGATTATATCCTATTCCAACTACTTGGGCTGCTTTGAAAACTGCTATGCGTACGCGTTGGGTTCCACCATATTATCAACGTGAATTGCTTCAAAAATTGCAGCGTTTAAGACAAGGGAAAAATTCTGTAGAAGAATATTATCAGGAATTACAAACTGGCATGATTAGATGTGGTATTGTTGAGGAGAATGAAGCTA
>NW_021265565.1:0-892 GCF_002162155.2 Triticum dicoccoides
AGGTGTTTCATATATTGTGCTATAGCTAGCTAATTAATAGAGAGAAGTGTCCTCTCTTTTGTCCGTGCTTGGTCGACGCTACGTACCATACATACATACGTATAGAGAGGACTAGCTAGACACGCTAGCTAGCTAGTAAGCAAACAGAAGATCGTCATGAACATATATGCATACAGAGAGAAGTGATATCGACCACCTCTCCTTCTCCGAGAGATTGGTCGAACAAACAAGTTCTCGTATATCTATCCGACACTACCGGCTACATATATACAATAATTATCTTTTACAAATATATAATCTCCTAAAATACGGACGCGTGGTCCACATAGTATTCTCCGTCTTCAGCGATCACGTGGTCAAGAAAGAATGCCGCCAATTCCTCTTGAATTGCTCGCATGCGATCTGGTGCTAGGAGTTCATCCCGCATTCGAAACATCTAAATTTAAGAAGGGGGTCAATACATATATATATATATATATATATATATATATATATATGAATGAATGAAACTCAACACAAATGATGGTAATAAAATGAAATTGTGAATATTGTTATTTACGCACTTCACATTGTTTGTCGGAGTAGCCCCGCTCACAGGTCGTGTGGTGGATGGACTCGCAAATGTAGTATCCACAGAAATCATTCCCTTGTTCCTGCCACAACCACTTTACAAGAAATAGAGGTCAATCAAACTGATAATTAGCAAGCATTCTAAATGGTATTGATGAAACTAGCGCTTGAATCACTAGGAGATGCCTGGAATATGCTACTATATAGTACTTACTTTCGGGTGCCTAAATTGCAGCTTCTTCGGTAGTTCCGGAGCTTTTTTGGTGAATTTTCGGGTGCCTAAATAATGTTATCGGGGAGGGGGTATCGGTACCCCCCCCCC
>NW_021265566.1:0-1115 GCF_002162155.2 Triticum dicoccoides
TGTAGGTGGCATCGCCAAACTTCACCATCTTCTGCAGCAGAGTGTTGAGACGGAGAGCAAAGTCATCAACGTCCTCACCTGGCTTGAAGCCCAGGTTCTCCCACTCCTTACGAAGTGCCTGCAGGGTGGACTTGCGAGCACGGTCGCTGCCGATGCGTGCTGCGGCGATGGCGTCCCAAGCCTCCTTGGCAGTCCGCTTGTTGGAAAGCGAGAACTGCATCTCGGGCGGGACTGCGGCGATGAGGGCGTCCAGCGCCCGTCGATCCTCTAGGTGGTCGACGTTGCTGTCCTGGACTGCCTCCCACATGCGCCGCACCTGGAGCCTGACCTTCATGATCCCGGCCCACTCGACGTAGTTGGTTTTAGTGAGGGTAGGCCACCCAACACTGGAACCAACATCCCTGACCACAGTCCGGACCTCGTAGAGGCCGCGGTCCTGGTCGTTGGAGCCGCCGTCGCGGTGCGCGCCTCCACCTGGAGCGCGGGCGTGCTCGGCTGCCCACTGTGCCGTCCGCTCCTGCGCCACTTTGGCGCGATCTGCGTCGGCGCCGTCGTCCGCAGGCGCGGAGCTGCTGGAGCTGCCGGGGCTGCCGCGGAGTGCCTTGGCATCCGCCGTAGCCTCACGGGCTGCTTCTGCTGCTGCTGCTGCTTCTACCTCCGCCCTGGCTGCTTCTACCTCCGCTCTAGCTGCTGCCAGCTCCGCTGCAGCCAGCCTCGACACTCTTGCCGCCGCAGCAGCCGCTGCTACAGCCGCTCGCTCACGCTCCTCTGCCACGGCGCGCTCGGCCTCTTGCCGGCGCCGCATGCTCGAGGTAGCCGTGTGCTGAGAGCGACCTGCAGACATGGCTCGCTGCAGGGGGGCTGTTGCGTGAAGAGGAGGCTGATGAAGACGAGCTGCTGCTCGACAGTCCGGAGGGAGGAAGGTAACCAGAGGCAGACGGAGCAGCTGCTGCTACCGACTTGGGCTGCTCACAGGAAATGCTCAGGGTGCAGGTTAACGAGGCTCTGATACCACTTGTTAGACCTTTCAGCCTGAGCATTGATAGTTGTGGATGACACTAGGAGAGTTGGGACAATTTTCGTTGGTTTATTTCTCACACAATGCCATACCAACC
>NW_021265567.1:0-1224 GCF_002162155.2 Triticum dicoccoides
CTTTAGTCGGATCGGATTCGATGAAAAGGGTCCTTATGAAGGGTAAATAGAAATTGGCATATCACGTTGTGGTTCATGCGTAGGTAAGAAACGTTCTTGCTAGAAACCCATAGCAGCCACGTAAAACATGCAAACAACAATTAGAGGACGTCTAACTTGTTTTTGCAGGGTATGCTATGTGATGTGATATGGCCAAAAAGGATGTGATGAATGATATATGTGATGTATGAGATTGATCATGTTCTTGTAATAGGAATCACGACTTGCATGTCGATGAGTATGACAACCGGCAGGAGCCATAGGAGTTGTCTTTATTTATTTGTGACCTGCGTGTCAACTTAAACGTCATGTAATTACTTTACTTTATTGCTAACCGTTAGCCATAGTAGTAGAAGTAATAGTTGGCGAGGCAACTTCATGAAGACACGATGATGGAGATCATGATGATGGAGATCATGGTGTGATGCCGGTGACGATGATGATCATGGAGCCCCGAAGATGGAGATCAAAAGGAGCAAAGTGATGATGGCCATATCATGTCACTATTTGATTGCATGTGATGTTTATCATGTTTATACATCTTATTTCCTTAGAACGACGGTAGTAAATAAGATGATCCCTTACAACAATTTCAAGAAGTGTTCTCCCCTAACTGTGCACCGTTGCGACAGTTCGCTGTTTCAAAACATCACGTGATGATCGGGTGTTTTATTCAGACGTTCAAATACAACGGGTGTTGACGAGCCTAGCATGTACAGACATGGCCTCGGAACACAAGCGAAACACTTAGGGTTAACTTGACGAGCCTAGCATGTACAGACATGGCCTCGGAACACGGAGACCGAAAGGTCGAGCATGAGTCGTATAGAAGATACGATCAACATGAAGATGTTCACCGATGATGACTAGTCCGTCTCACGTGATGATCGGACACGGCCTAGTTTGACTCGGATCATGTAATCACTTAGATGACTAGAGGGATGTCTATCTGAGTGGGAGTTCATAAGATGAACTTAATTATCCTGAACATAGTCAAAAGGATTTTGCAAATTATGTCGTAGCTCACGCTATAGTTCTACTGTTTAGATATGTTCCTAGAGAAAAATTAGTTGAAAGTTGATAGTAGCAATTATGCGGACTAGGTCCGTAAACTGAGGATTGTCCTCATTGCTTCATAGAAGGCTTATGTCCTTAATGCACCGCTCAGTGTGCTGAACCTCGAAC
>NW_021265568.1:0-978 GCF_002162155.2 Triticum dicoccoides
GGCGTGCGCCACGCACCTGCTCGCCGCCTCGCCGCTCCCCTCGCCAGGTGACGACGTGGATCGGCCTCCCTCTCTCCCCCGAACCCCCCAGACACCCCCTCTCCTCTCCAGCTCCTCCCCCTCGCACGCCCCAGCCATGGCCGACGCCATCGCCGCCACCTCCTCGCCGTAGCCACGCCCTCCGACCACCCCACGCCGTCTCACCGTGTCCAGGAGCTCCGCCGCTGTCCACTTCATCGAGCAGCCGAGCCCCGAGCGCTCGCAACGCCCGAGACCACCGCACCGACCTCGCCCGAGCTCACCGTCGCCGGAGATCCCCTTCAAAGCCGTCGTCGCTCCGGTCCATCTCCGGCCGCACCAAGGACTCCGTCGCACTCACTGTGAGCTTAGCCATCTTCCCCTCCCTTCCGTTCTTGCTCCCGAGCCGTGTAGCAACCTCCCGGAGCTCAACCGCACCCACCGCCGTGGACCTCGTCGCCGACGTGCTCCCGGTCATCCTCCGGCCACAAGATGGTGTCCATCTTGCTCACCGCGTTCCACAGCACCTAGCTAGCCACTCCACGAGCCTCACCGAACCCTCTAGCACCAAGTTCACCTCCGACCGAACCTCGGTGGCCGCCAAAGTCGTCGCCGGCGTCGACTCCGGCCACCCCGACCCCAACGGGCTCCGCCAAGAGCTGCGGGTTGTCCTCAGCTCCACTCCGGTGGCCTCCGCGGTCCATTTGGTGGCCGAAATGGCCAAAACCACTCCCGCCGCCGCGTCGGGCTCGCCGGCGGCTAAACGCCGGCAGCCGACACTGACTTTGACCACGGATGGGCCCTGGTTGACTCCCCTGAGTCAATGACAGGTGGGGCCCAGCCCTACTAATTAAACAGGATTAGTTTTAATTAAGTTTTAATTAAAATAATCACCCTGACATGCGGGACCCACTGTCAGGTTTGACCTGGACCAGTTCCGTTGACCTGCTGACGTCACAC
>NW_021265569.1:0-2296 GCF_002162155.2 Triticum dicoccoides
CGGAGGGAGTACTTGCCACGTACCAGTACCATATTAGGCATAGACAACTCATTGATTGAATAATCCTGCCATAATAGAAAGTTGTCTCCGTTACCAATCGACACAGAAGCCGGAGTGCTGAAATACACTAAGAAGATATTCTTTGGAAACCTCATTAAATCTGTTTGTTGGACACAAAGCCATCTAAATTTTTGAGCGCGCACATCTCTAATTCTGAATAGAGATTCTAAGCTTCCAGGTTCATTAGCCGGTGGACTGTGTCCCAGTTCACCAATCAATTGCATCCGTTTCCCTCAATATATCACATGCTTCTACACACAAGAAACAGTAAGGCAAGTCATCCAACAAATACAAATACCATCAAATATGTACATAGCTCCATCCATGAGTGCATGCACCTGCTGAGATTGCAACCTCGTTTACCCTGATCTGCATGCCATAGTACAGACTATTGAAGGAGAGCGACATGGAGGTTGTTGCACGAAAGTGCAGCTCTTAGATGTTTCATCACCAGCCATGGATGAAGCTAATAAAGATCCTAGCGTAGGCAAGTTGAGGGCCACGGCTGAGCGGTGGCGGCGGCAGCAGCGACAGGGTCATCGTGAGGAGGAACTGGAGAAGTTACGGTAGATGGAATATCAAAGGGATTTTTTTTTTCCTCAGCCCACGTGATACATGTAGCTTAGCTTTATTTTTGGAGGGAAGTCCTGTGCACCCACGGCATGCATTTTTGTTTAGGAAAGTCCTATGCATGTCATCATGTACAGTAGATGGAATATTAAAGGGATATTTCTTTTTCTCGGCCCCTGTAATACATGTAGCTTAGGTAGGGATATTTTTTTCCACAGCCCACGTGATACATGTAGCTTAGGTTTATTTTTGTTGGAAAGTCCTATGCACCCACGTCATCCATGTTTTTTTAGCAAATTCCTATGCATGTCATCATGGCAAAACGTTTTCCCTCATAATGGCAATGGTGGGTAATTATTTTCACTTAAAACACATCTAATGGCTATAAATGTTTAGTCTTCTAAATAAATGGTTGGGTGTTTCTAATTTTTGTTGGATTTTCTAGTATATTCCCCTCGGTGTGTAGTTTGTGGCTTTTTAATTTTGGGTCGAAATTTATTCCACTAGCAAAGTGGCCCACTCGATGCGCGGGCTAGGATTTTATGAAGCTAAATTTTGAGAATATATTATTTGATTTGTTGTAAGTTCTTGGAATAAAATTTATGTTTACATAGACAAACTTATTTAGTTATGCAGCTGGAAATAATATAGTTCTATAGTCAGCGCAAAATTATGGTAAATAGAATATCACATGTGCGAGATACATCTTTAATTCATGTGCGCAAGCAGATTTTCAAAAATATATACTTTATGTTTGTTATTGATCATTAACATTAGGGTTTGTTTTTCCCATGTCAATAAATTTTCATGATTAATTTGGTACTCATTCTATGCTCTATCCGCGGATCGGGATGCCTCCTTCACGACATGGAATGTTTTGTTCAAGGGACATATATTTCTCCTGACTCACAGACTTGCTTTGCCATAAAAAACTCCTCTTGGACCAGTTGTCTACGGTAGCACGGAAATCCGTTGGTGCTCCCGGGAGAGCGCGCTCCTGCGTGCGAAAATATTTTGAAATGTCAAAATAATTATATGTGTTCTTTCTCACATCCAAATGCTACATACAAATTTGTAGGCAAAAAGATTAAATATTTTGGTCCTGTGAAGTAAATCAAAATAAACACCAAATGTTACCCCAAAATGTCACCCTAAATTTTTTTTTCACCACGCGAAATGCCGCTGCTCCGTTTCACATGAAAATTTTCAAGAATGCTTGCGACACTAACACAAACTTCTACAAAAAAATTCAGAATTTTTTGAAAACATTTACTATATTTTGTTGTTTACTATTCACACGCGAGCGCACGCTCCGGAGAGCCAGAACGTCATTCTCAACAGCAATGCTCCTTTACTTCTTATATGGCACTTGTACATTAAAGTGTAGCTCCTTCTTACGTTTCATGAAAGATATTGCATGGGCCTTCCTCCATTGATAAAAGTGCATCTTAGGGTTCGAAGGATTTTCTTATAAGAAAATCAACAAAAATATTTGAATACAAATCATAAACCATTTGTGTACTTTCCAGACATTCACTAAATGACCTACATACAACTTTAACACAAAGGAAGTGTATTTTTAGTAAGGAGAATTTATCCTACAGCTATATTGTCAGCCAAGCATATTAAAAGAGTGAGGTCAGTTGATATAACAATAGAATGTAAA
>NW_021265570.1:0-1618 GCF_002162155.2 Triticum dicoccoides
TTGGGTTGACACGGATCGAGACTGGGATTTGTCACTCCGTATGACGGAGAGGTATCTCTGGGCCCACTCGGTAATGCATCATCATAATGAGCTCAAGGTGACCAAAGTGTTGGCCACGAGATCATGCATTACGGTACGAGTAAAGTGACTTGCCGGTAACGAGACTGAACAAGGTATTGGGATACCGACGATCGAGTCTCGGGCAAGTAACGTACCGATTGACAAAGGGAATTGTATACAGGGTTTGATCGAATCCTCGACATCGTGGTTCATCCGATGACAACATCGAGAAGCATGTGGGAGCCAACATGGGTATCCAGATCCCGCTGTTGGTTATTGACCGGAGAACGTCTCGGTCATGTCTACATGTCTCCCGAACCCGTAGGGTCTACACACTTAAGGTTCGATGACGCTAGGGTTATAAAGGTAGTTTGTATGTGGTTACCGAATGTTGTTCGGAGTCCCGGATGAGATCCCGGACGTCACGAGGAGTTCCGGAATGGTCCGGAGGTAAAGATTTATATATGGGAAGTCCTATTTTGGCCACCGGAAAATGTTCGGGATTTTTCGGTATTGTACCGGGAAGGTTCTAGAAGGTTCCGGAGTGGGGCCCACCTGCATGGGGGGACCCACATGAACGTGAGTAGTGGGGGAAAGGCCCCACACCCCTGGTCAAGGCGCACCAAGATCCCCCCTTAGAAGGAATAAGATCATATCCCGAAGGGATAAGATCAAGATCCCTAAAAAGGGGGGATAACAATCGGTGGGGAAGGAAATGATGGGATTTCTTTCCTCCCACCTTGGCCAACCAGCCCCTCCACCCCTATATATAGTGGGGAGGTGCATGGGAGCTGAACACAAGCCAAGGCGCAGCCCCTCCCCTCCCCAACACCTCTCCTCCTCCGTATATGCTTGGCGAAGCCCTGTCGGAGTACTGCTGCACCAACTACACCACGCCGTCGTGCTACCGTTGGAGCAATCTTCCTCAACCTCTCCTTCCCCCTTGCTGGATCAAGAAGGAGGAGACGTCTCCCGTCCCGTACGTGTGTTGAACGCGGAGGTGCTGTCCGTTCAGCACTTGGACATCGGTGATCCGAATCACGTTCGAGTACGACTCCATCATCACCATCCCCTTCGCTAGCTTCCGCTCGTGATCTACAAGTGGTATGTAGATGCAAACTCTCTCCCTTGACTCGTTGCTTAGATCAACTCATAGATGGATCTTGGTGAAACCGTAGGAAAAATTTTAATTTTCTGCAACGTTCCCCAACAGTGGCATCATGAGCTAGGTCTATGCGTAGTTCTCTTTGCACGAGTAGAACACAATTTTGTTGTGGGCGTGGATTTTGTCATCTTACTTGCCTCTACTAGTCTTTTCTTGCTTCGGCGGTATTGTGGGATGAAGCGGCCCGGACCAACCTTACACGTACGCTTACGTGAGACCGGTTCCACCGACTGACATGCACTAGTTGCATAAGGTGGCTGGCGGGTGTCTGTCTCTCCCACTTTAGTTGGAGCGGATTCGATGAAAAGGGCCCTTATGAAGGGTAAATAGAAGTTGACAAAATCACGTTGTGGTTATTCGTAGGTAAGAAAACGTTCTTGCTAGAACCCAATT
>NW_021265570.1:6722-9217 GCF_002162155.2 Triticum dicoccoides
TGAAAATGTTCAAGATGGAGACATAGAAATTTGCAAAGTACATACAGATCTGAATGTCGCAGATCCGTTGACTAAACCTCTCTCGCGAGCTAAACATGATCAACACCAGAACTCTATGGGTGTTCGATTCATCACAATGTAACTAGATTGGTGACTCTAGTGCAAGTGGGAGACTGTTGGAAATATGCCCTAGAGGCAATAATAAAAGTATTATTATATTTCATTGTTCATGATAATTGTCTTTTATTCATGCTATAACTGTATTATCCGGAAATCGTAATACACATGTGAATACATAGACCTCAATATGTCCCTAGTGAGCCTCTAGTTGACTAGCTCGTTGTGATCAACAGATAGTCATGATTTCCTGGCTATGGACATTGGATGTCGCTGATAACGGGATCACATCATTAGGAGAATGATGTGATGGACAAGACCCAATCCTAAGCATAGCACAAAGGTCGTTTAGTTCGTTTGCTAGAGCTTTGCCAATGTCAAGTATCTCTTCCTTAGACCATGAGATCGTGTAACTCCTGGATACCGTAGGAGTGCCTTGGGTGTATCAAACGTCACAACGTAACTAGGTGACTATAAAGGTGCATTACAGGTATCTCCGAAAGTAGCTGTTGGGTTGACACGGATCGAGACTGGGATTTGTCACTCCGTATGACGGAGAGGTATCTCTGGGCCCACTCGGTAATGCATCATCATAATGAGCTCAAGGTGACCAAAGTGTTGGCCACGAGATCATGCATTACGGTACGAGTAAAGTGACTTGCCGGTAACGAGACTGAACAAGGTATTGGGATACCGACGATCGAGTCTCGGGCAAGTAACGTACCGATTGACAAAGGGAATTGTATACAGGGTTTGATCGAATCCTCGACATCGTGGTTCATCCGATGACAACATTGAGAAGCATGTGGGAGCCAACATGGGCATCCAGATCCCGCTGTTGGTTATTGACCGGAGAACGTCTCGGTCATGTCTACATGTCTCCTGAACCCGTAGGGTCTACACACTTAAGGTTCGATGACGCTAGGGTTATAAAGGAAGTTTGTATGTGGTTACCGAATGTTGTTCGGAGTCCCGGATGAGATCCCGGACGTCACGAGGAGTTCCGGAATGGTCCGGAGGTAAAGATTTATATATGGGAAGTCCTATTTTGGCCACCGGAAAATGTTCGGGATTTTTCGGTATTGTACCGGGAAGGTTCTAGAAGGTTCCGGAGTGGGGCCCATCTGCATGGGGGGACCCACATGAACGTGAGTAGTGGGGGAAAGGCCCCACACCCCTGGTCAAGGCGCACCAAGATCCCCCCTTAGAAGGAATAAGATCATATCCCGAAGGGATAAGATCAAGATCCCTAAAAAGGGGGGATAACAATCGGTGGGGAAGGAAATGATGGGATTTCTTTCCTCCCACCTTGGCCAACGCCCCAATGGACTTGGAGGGCAAGAAACCAGCCCCTCCACCCCTATATATAGTGGGGAGGCGCATGGGAGCTGAACACAAGCCAAGGCGCAGCCCCTCCCCTCCCCAACACCTCTCCTCCTCCGTATATGCTTGGCGAAGCCCTGTCGGAGTACTGCTGCACCAACTACACCACGTCGTCGTGCTACCGTTGGAGCAATCTTCCTCAACCTCTCCTTCCCCCTTGCTGGATCAAGAAGGAGGAGACGTCTCCCGTCCCGTACGTGTGTTGAACGCGGAGGTGCTGTCCGTTCAGCACTTGGACATCGGTGATCCGAATCACGTTCGAGTACGACTCCATCATCACCATCCCCTTGGCTAGCTTCCGCTCGTGATCTACAAGTGGTATGTAGATGCAAACTCTCTCCCTTGACTCGTTGCTTAGATGAACTCATAGATGGATCTTGGTGAAACCGTAGGAAAAATTTTAATTTTCTGCAACGTTCCCCAACACTTTGGTCCCGGTTGATGGCATCAACCGGGACTAAAGGGGGCATTGGTCAAGGTTGGTGCCATAAACCATGACCAATCCCGGTTGGTGGCACCAACCGGGACTAAAGGGGGCATTGGTCACGGTTGGTGCCACAAACCGTGACCAATCCCGGTTGGTGGCACCAACCGGGACTAAAGGGAGGCATTGGTCACAGTTCGTGGCACCAACCGTGACCAATACTCTGTGTATATAAGCAGGACTTAGGAAAATTTGACGAACTCATCGCCAGTTGCCCTCCGGCCCACCCGACGACGCCGAGCTCATCGACGCCGCAAGGCTGCCTAGATCGACGCCGTATGCCGCCCCCCGAGCCCGCGCGCCCCTGCCCTCGCCCCCGAGCGCGCCTTCACCGTCCGCTGTCCCCGAGCCTTCCTCGTCGCCGACGCCACCTCGCTGTGAGTGCCGCCTGTTCCCCTGCTCCTCCCCTTGTACTGGCCGCCGTCGCCGCCGCCCTTGCCCTTCGCGTGCTGCCGCCCTGCGCTGCCCCTGCCCTGCGCGGCTGCTGCGCGCCGCCCCTGCCCTTCGCTGC
>NW_021265571.1:0-1511 GCF_002162155.2 Triticum dicoccoides
TTTATCCAAGCCAGTCTGAGCCTTTGCAATTTTCTATTCATTGCTTGCATAGTTGAATTATCGGTTGCATCCTCGTGTTAGTTGCTGGTCTTAGTGTCTAGTTCCTTTAGAGTTTCGAGTTCTGTTCACATTAGTCACGCCGCCGCTGCATCATTATCCCTTCCGCTGTCCACCATCCCATCCATTAAATTCCACCACGTGCTACGCACTGTTCATTGTCATAATCATAGTTGAGGTCATTCACATCTTCGCCTGATCCAATCTGCATCTTATCTAGTTTGTCTTGGAAAGAAAAAAAAGATAGAGGAAAAAAAAGAGAGGAAAAAAAAAGAAAAAGAGGGAGAAGAAAAAGAAAAAAAAGTGTGAGAAAAAAAAGAGAGAAGAAAAAAAATTGGATCTATCTAGAATCAATCTCGTACCTGAATTCGGATTGGAATCTGTTTTGCGCACTGTTCAGTAAAACAGGTGTATCTTCCTCATACGAAGTCCGTTTTGGCTCCGTGAGTACTCAAATTGAAGATAGCGACGAGCCGCATCTAAATAGTTGCAGAAGCTAGTTCAATATTTGACACCTCAAAATCGGCTTCTAAATATGTCTTTTTGCCCTCCGAAGTTCCTGAACACAGCTTGTTCCAATTTTTTAGGCCAGTTTTAGAATTCTTTGACTCCTCATATCAACTCGGAATTGAGTGGGTCTTTTTGCATTGGAAAGCTTGAGTTAGTAGCATTCTTTGAAAGAATTTATCATAAAATTGTCTCAAACTTTTCAAGAGGAAAGTTGGAGAGAGAGTTGTTGTATATCCTGCTTGGCAGTTGTTTTTCATCATTATCTTCACTGCCGTTGTGATCTTCACTTATATCTTGCTGTCAAGAGCTACTTAGTATCCTTCATTGATGCTAGTTGTGCTACGCCGTGACCTCATTAGTGTTCTAGGCTCGCGTCTCTAGTCCGGTCTAGCCTAGGACCAGCACAGTACCGTCGTTGAGCGTTTATTCAACATTGCATCTTTGAATTGATTGTTGCTAATCTTTTGCTACCATATATAGCCAACCCAGCTCCACATATTTCTACACCGTGTATACGTACGCTCCCCTGGCAATCGCTTTACTCAATATTCGGAGTTACTTGACACCGCTGGTTGTCGATCACCGCCTGCTGCATGGTAAGAACTTGTAAGACATTGATATTTGCTTTACTGTGAGCGTTTTACCACCACATCCTAGTAGTTATAGGAACATTATTTTTGGGTTTTGTTTCTTGTTCTACTAATCATGACAGGATCCAGAGTCAATTCATGGGCTTTGTCGATCGCGGGAGACGTGCCACCACCTTTGCAAATACCACAACCGTCACGAGAGGTGCACAAACATCCAAATGCACATGATCAGGTTAATGTATCTATACCACCATTTAATGGCCGTTTTAAACCTGCTTTATATATTGAATGGGAGTTCGACATAAAAAATATATTTGCTTCCCATAATTTCGATGAACATAAAAAGGTTAAGGT
>NW_021265572.1:0-943 GCF_002162155.2 Triticum dicoccoides
GTGGGCGAGAGGGGGCGGCGGGCGGCGTCGAGGGCGCGGGCGACGGCGGGCGGCGTCGAGGGCGAGGGCGACGGCGGGCGGCGTCGAGGGCGAGGGCGGCAGGCCTTCGGCGCGGCAGAGAAGACGAGAAGAAATGGAGGTAACCTTTAGTCGCGGTTGGGGAGGCGACCCGCGACTAAAGGGCTTTTTTGGCGGGTTTTTCGTTCCCGCGCGCAACGACCTTTAGTCGCGGTTGGGCAGGCCAACCGCGACTAAAGGTATTTTCCAAATACTTTTTCTTTTTTAAAATCTTAAAAATACAAATAATATATCAAAAAATTCAGAAAAAAATAACTAATTCAATTCAATATGTTAAAAACACAAATATTATATCAAAAAATTCAGAAAAAAAAACTAATTCAATTCAAAATTCTAAAAATACAAATAATATATCAAAAAATTAAGAAAAATAAAACTAATTCAATTCAATATGTTAAAAATACAACTAATATATCAAAAAATTCAGAAAAATAGAACTAATTCAATTCAATATGTTAAAAATACAAATAATATATCAAAAAATTAAGAAAAATAAAACTAATTCAATTCAAAATGTTAAAAATACAAATAATATATCAAAAAATTCAGAAAAATAAAACTAATTCAATTCAAAATTCTAAAAATACAAATAATATATCAAAAAATTCAGAAAAATAAAACTAATTCAATTCAAAATTCTAAAAATACAAATAATATATCAAAAAATTAAGAAAAATAAAACTAATTCAATTCAAAATAATATACCAGAGGCCGGTCGTCGGCTATGGTGGTACGGCCGGACTCTGCAGAGCGTCATGGACTACATCACTCCAAATTTCATGTATCATTCGAAAATGGACACCAAACACATCACGGGTAATATAATTCACATGATCCATTCAACAAAGTTTGGTACAATAAATTA
>NW_021265573.1:0-10897 GCF_002162155.2 Triticum dicoccoides
ATAGGACTGATGGTAATTTTTCATAATTTTTTGTGATGGAGAAGTATCTGAACACTTCCCTCTACGCGGATTGCTCTTCGCACGTCTACGATTGTGGCCGGCGGCCTCCGGGGGCTAGCATACCGTCAAATCTTGCGTACGCGGCCTCTCACAAATCTAGAAGTGTTGAGACGGTTGCAAACGCCCAGCACGCGTCTCCGGGGTGTGCCCCCCCCCTCACGGACGCCGCCGCCGCCGGCACCTGGAGGGGGGAAACGGACGCGTCGGGTCTACACGGAGTGGATGTAGCTGTGGGTTTGGCCCGGATGTTGCTCCAAAGTGTTCCTCTGGGCCGACCTAACACAACCGGGTGGAGAGGTCCACTGGTCAAAGCCCGTCCGTGCAAAGTCAAATGGCTAGATCCTGTGGTCAAACGCTACAGGGTTAGCCGGGACGGGGGCCCTGGGGGGGTAGCAATGCCATCGGAGCGTCGTACCGGGCCCTCATACATGCGGGGTGGTGTTGTGGCATGTCCGAAGAGGCGGCACGCGTCTCCGGGTTGTGGCCCCCCCTCACGGACGGCAATGAAACGGTAGTAGACGTTCTGCGGTAACGATGCAGCGTGAATATTATTAAATACTTGGAGCGCGATAAAATCATGACTTTTTTACACAACATGGGCACATGTGCTATAGGACTGATGGTAATTTTTCGTAATTTTTTGTGATGGAGAAGTATCTGAACACTTCCCTCTACGCGGATTGCTCTTCGCACGTCTACGACTGTGGCCGGCGGCCTCCGGGGGCTAGCATACCGTCAAATCTTGCGTAGGCGGCCTCTCACAAATCTAGAAGTGTTGAGGCGGTTGCAAACGCCCAGCACGCGTCTCTGGGGTGTGCCCCCCCCCCCCTCACGGCCGCCGCCGCCGCCGGCACCTGGAGGAGGGAAACGGACGCGTCGGGTCTACACGGAGTGGATGTAGCTGTGGGTTTGGCCCGGATGTTGCTCCAAAGTGTTCCTCTGGGCCGACCTAACACAACCGGGTGGAGAGGTCCACTGGTCAAAGCCCGTCCGTGCAAAGTCAAAGGGCTAGATCCCGTGGTCAAACGCTACAGGGTTAGCCGGGACGGGGGCCCGGGGGGGTAGCAATGCCACCGGAGCGTCGTACCGGGCCCTCATACATGCGGGGTGGTGTTGTGGCATGTCCGAAGAGGCGGCACGCGTCTCCGGGTTGTGGCCCCCCTCACGGACGACAATGAAACGGTAGTAGACGTTCTGCGGTAACGATGCAGCGTGAATATTATTAAATACTTGGAGCGCGATAAAATCATGAGTTTTTTACACAACATGGGCACATGTGCTATAGGACTGATGGTAATTTTTCATATTTTTTTGTGATGGAGAAGTATGTGAACACTTCCCTCTACGCGGATTGCTCTTCGCACGTCTACGATTGTGGCCGGCGGCCTCCGGGGGATAGCATACCGTCAAATCTTGCGTAGGCGGCCTCTCACAAATCTGGAAGTGTTGAGGCGGTTGCAAACGCCCAGCACGCGTCTCCGGGGTGTGCCCCCCCCCTCACGGACGCCGCCGCCGCCGGCACCTGGAGGGGGGAAACGGACGCGTCGGGTCTACACGGAGTGGATGTAGCTGTGGGTTTGGCCCGGATGTTGCTCCAAAGTGTTCCTCTGGGCCGACCTAACACAACCGGGTGGAGAGGTCCACTCGTCAAAGCCCGTCCGTGCAAAGTCAAAGGGCTAGATCCCGTGGTCAAACGCTACAGGGTTAGCCGGGACGGGGGCCCTGGGGGTAGCAATTCCACCGGAGCGTCGTACCGGGCCGTCATACATGCGGGGTGGTGTTGTGGCATGTCCGAAGAGGCGGCACGCGTCTCCGGGTTGTGGCCCCCCTCACGGACGGCAATGAAACGGTAGTAGACGTTCTGCGGTAACGATGCAGCGTGAATATTATTAAATACTTGGAGCGCGATAAAATCATGAGTTTTTTACACAACGTGGGCACATGTGCTATAGGACTGATGGTAATTTTTCATAATTTTTTGTGATGGAGAAGTATCTGAACACTTCCCTCTACGCGGATTGCTCTTCGCACGTCTACGATTGTGGCCGGCGGCCTCCGGGGGATAGCATACCGTCAAATCTTGCGTAGGCGGCCTCTCACAAATCTGGAAGTGTTGAGGCGGTTGCAAACGCCCAGCACGCGTCTCCGGGGTGTGCCCCCCCCCCTCACGGACGCCGCCGCCGCCGGCACCTGGAGGGGGGGAAACGGACGCGTCGGGTCTACACGGAGTGGATGTAGCTGTGGGTTTGGCCCGGATGTTGCTCCAAAGTGTTCCTCTGGGCCGACCTAACACAACCGGGTGGAGAGGTCCACTGGTCAAAGCCCGTCCGTGCAAAGTCAAAGGGCTAGATCCCGTGGTCAAACGCTACAGGGTTAGCCGGGACGGGGGCCCTGGGGGGTAGCAATGCCACCGGAGCGTCGTACTGGGCCCTCATACATGCGGGGTGGTGTTGTGGCATGTCCGAAGAGGCGGCACGCGTCTCCGGGTTGTGGCCCCCCTCACGGACGGCAATGAAACGGTAGTAGACGTTCTGCGGTAACGATGCAGCGTGAATATTATTAAATACTTGGAGCGCGATAAAATCATGAGTTTTTTACACAACGTGGGCACATGTGCTATAGGACTGATGGTAATTTTTCATAATTTTTTGTGATGGAGAAGTATCTGAACACTTCCCTCTACGCGGATTGCTTTTCGCACGTCTACGACTGTGGCCGGCGGCCTCCGGGGGCTAGCATACCGTCAAATCTTGCGTAGGCGGCCTCTCACAAATTTGGAAGTGTTGAGGCGGTTGCAAACGCCCAGCACGCGTCTCCGGGGCGTGCCCCCCCCCTCACGGACGCCGCCGCCGCCGGCACCTGGAGGGGGGAAATGGACCCGTCGGGTCTACACGGAGTGGATGTAGCTGTGGGTTTGGCCCGGATGTTGCTCCAAAGTGTTCCTCTGGGCCGACCTAACACAACCGGGTGGAGAGGTCCACTGGTCAAAACCCGTCCGTGCAAAGTCAAAGGGCTAGATCCCGTGGTCAAACGCTACAGGGTTAGCCGGGACGGGGGCCCTGGGGGGTAGCAATGCCACCGGAGCGTCGTACCGGGCCCTCATACATGCGGGGTGGTGTTGTGGCATGTCCGAAGAGGCGGCACGCGTCTCCGGGTTGTGGCCCCCCTCACGGACGACAATGAAACGGTAGTAGACGTTCTGCGGTAACGATGCAGCGTGAATATTATTAAATACTTGGAGCGCGATAAAATCATGAGTTTTTTACACAACGTGGGCACATGTGCTATAGGACTGATGGTAATTTTTCATAATTTTTTGTGATGGAGAAGTATCTGAACACTTCCCTCTACGCGGATTGCTCTTCGCACGTCTACGACTGTGCCCGGCGGCCTCCGGGGGCTAGCATACCGTCAAATCTTGCGTAGGCGGCCTCTCACAAATTTGGAAGTGTTGAGGCGGTTGCAAACGCCCAGCACGCGTCTCCGGGGCGTGCCCCCCCCCCCTCACGGACGCCGCCGCCGCCGGCACCTGGAGGGGGGAAACGGACGCGTCGGGTCTACACGGAGTGGATGTAGCTGTGGGTTTGGCCCGGATGTTGCTCCAAAGTGTTCCTCTGGGCCGACCTAACACAACCGGGTGGAGAGGTCCACTGGTCAAAGCCCGTCCGTGCAAAGTCAAAGGGCTAGATCCCGTGGTCAAACGCTACAGGGTGAGCCGGGACGGGGGCCCTGGGGGGTAGCAATGCCACCGGAGCGTCGTACCGGGCCCTCATACATGCGGGGTGGTGTTGTGGCATATCCGAAGAGGCGGCACGCTTCTCCGGGTTGTGGCCCCCCTCACGGACGGCAATGAAACGGTAGTAGACGTTCTGCGGTAACGATGCAGCGTGAATATTATTAAATACTTGGAGCGCGATAAAATCATGAGTTTTTTACACAACGTGGGCACATGTGCTATAGGACTGATGGTAATTTTTCATAATTTTTTGTGATGGAGAAGTATCTGAACACTTCCCTCTACGCGGATTGCTCTTCGCACGTCTACGACTGTGGCCGGCGGCCTCCGGGGGCTAGCATACCGTCAAATCTTGCGTAGGCGGCCTCTCACAAATCTGGAAGTGTTGAGGAGGTTGCAAACGCCCAGCAGCGTCTCCGGGGTGTGCCCCCCCTCACGGACGCCGCCACCGCCGGCACCTGGAGGGGGGAAACGGACGCGTCGGGTCTACACGGAGTGGATGTAGCTGTGGGTTTGGCCCGGATGTTGCTCCAAAGTGTTCCTCTGGGCCGACCTAACACAACCGGGTGGAGAGGTCCACTGGTCAAAGCCCGTCCGTGCAAAGTCAAAGGGCTAGATCCCGTGGTCAAACGCTACAGGGTTAGCCGGGACGGGGGCCCTGGGGGGTAGCAATTCCACCGGAGCGTCGTACCGGGCCGTCATACATGCGGGGTGGAGTTGTGGCATGTCCGAAGAGGCGGCACGCGTCTCCGGGTTGTGGCCCCCCTCACGGACGGCAATGAAACGGTAGTAGACGTTCTGCGGTAACGATGCAACGTGAATATTATTAAATACTTGGAGCGCGATAAAATCATGAGTTTTTTACACAACGTGGGCACATGTGCTATAGGACTGATGGTAATTTTTCATAATTTTTTGTGATGGAGAAGTATCTGAACACTTCCCTCTACGCGGATTGCTCTTCGCACGTCTACGATTGTGGCCGGCGGCCTCCGGGGGCTAGCATACCGTCAAATCTTGCGTAGGCGGCCTCTCACAAATCTGGAAGTGTTGAGGCGGTTGCAAACGCCCAGCACGCGTCTCCGGGGTGTGCCCTCCCCCTCACGGACGCCGCCGCCGCCGGCACCTGGAGGGGGGAAACGGACGCGTCGGGTCTACACGGAGTGGATGTAGCTGTGGGTTTGGCCCGGATGTTGCTCCAAAGTGTTCCTCTGGGCCGACCTAACACAACCGGGTGGAGAGGTCCACTGGTCAAAGCCCGTCCGTGCAAAGTCAAAGGGCTAGATCCCGTGGTCAAACGCTACAGGTTAGCCGGGACGGGGGCCCTGGGGGGGGTAGCAATGCCACCGGAGCGTCGTACCGGGCCCTCATACATGCGGGGTGGTGTTGTGGCATGTCCGAAGAGGCGGCACGCGTCTCTGGGTTGTGGCCCCCCCTCACGGACGGCAATGAAACGGTAGTAGACGTTCTGCGGTAACGATGCAGCGTGAATATTATTAAATACTTGGAGCGCGATAAAATCATGAGTTTTTTACACAACGTGGGCACATGTGCTATAGGACTGATGGTAATTTTTCATAATTTTTTGTGATGGAGAAGTATCTGAACACTTCCCTCTACGCGGATTGCTCTTCGCACGTCTACGATTGTGGCCGGCGGCCTCCGGGGGCTAGCATACCGTCAAATCTTGCGTAGGCGGCCTCTCACAAATCTAGAAGTGTTGAGGCGGTTGCAAACGCCCAACACGCGTCTCCGGGGTGTGCCCCCCCCCTCACGGACGCCGCCGCCGCCGGCACCTGGAGGGGGGAAACGGACGCATCGGGTCTACACGGAGTGGATGTAGCTGTGGGTTTGGCCCGGATGTTGCTCCAAAGTGTTCCTCTGGGCCGACCTAACACAACCGGGTGGAGAGGTCCACTGGTCAAAGCCCGTCCGTGCAAAGTCAAAGGGCTAGATCCCGTGGTCAAACGCTACAGGGTTAGCCGGGACGGGGGCCCTGGGGGGGTAGCAATGCCACCGGAGCGTCGTACCGGGCCCTCATACATGCGGGGTGGTGTTGTGGCATGTCCGAAGAGGCGGCACGCGTCTCCGGGTTGTGGCCCCCCCTCACGGACGGCAATGAAACGGTAGTAGACGTTCTGCGGTAACGATGCAGCGTGAATATTATTAAATACTTGGAGCGCGATAAAATCATGAGTTTTTTACACAACGTGGGCACATGTGCTATAGGACTGATGGTAATTTTTCATAATTTTTTGTGATGGAGAAGTATTTGAACACTTCCCTCTACGCGGATTGCTCTTCGCACGTCTACAACTGTGGCCGGCGGCCTCCGGGGGCTAGCATACCGTCAAATCTTGCGTAGGCGGCCTCTCACAAATCTAGAAGTGTTGAGGTGGTTGCAAACGCCCAGCACGCGTCTCCGGGGTGTGCCCCCCCCTCACGGACGCCGCCGCCGCCGGCACCTGGAGGGGGGAAACAGACGCGTCGGGTCTACACGGAGTGGATGTAGCTGTGGGTTTGGCCCGGATGTTGCTCCAAAGTGTTTCTCTGGGCCGACCTAACACAACCGGGTGGAGAGGTCCACTGGTCAAAGCCCGTCCGTGCAAAGTCAAAGGGCTAGATCCCGTGGTCAAACGCTACAGGGTTAGCCAGGACGGGGGCCCTGGGGGGTAGCAATGCCACCGGAGCGTCGTACCGGCCCTCATACATGCGGGATGGTGTTGTGGCATGTCCAAAGAGGCGGCACGCGTCTCCGGGTTGTGGCCCCCCCTCACGGACGGCAATGAAACGGTAGTAGACGTTCTGCGGTAACGATAGCGTGAATATTATTAAATACTTGGAGCGCGATAAAATCATGAGTTTTTTACACAACGTGGGCACATGTGCTATAGGCTGATGGTAATTTTTCATAATTTTTTGTGATGGAGAAGTATCTGAACACTTCCCTCTACGCGGATTGCTCTTCGCACGTCTACGACTTTGGCCGGCGGCCTCCGGGGGCTAGCATACCGTCAAATCTTGCGTAGGCGGCCTCTCACAAATCTAGAAGTGTTGAGGCGGTTGCAAAAGCCCAGCACGCGTCTCCGGGGTGTGCCCCCCCCCACCCCTCACGGACGCCGCCGCCGCCGGCACCTGGAGGGGGGAAACGGACGCGTCGGGTCTACACGGAGTGGATGTAGCTGTGGGTTTGGCCCGGATGTTGCTCCAAAGTGTTCCTCTGGGCCGACCTAACACAACCGGGTGGAGAGGTCCACTGGTCAAAGCCCGTCCGTGCAAAGTCAAAGGGCTAGATCCCGTGGTCAAACGCTACAGGGTTAGCCGGGACGGGGGCCCTGGGGGGTAGCAATTCCACCGGAGCGTCGTACCGGGCCGTCATACATGCGGGGTGGTGTTGTGGCATGTCCGAAGAGGCGGCACGCGTCTCCGGGTTGTGGCCCCCCTCACGGACGGCAATGAAACGGTAGTAGACGTTCTGCGGTAACGATGCAGCGTGAATATTATTAAATACTTGGAGTGCGATAAAATCATGAGTTTTTTACACAACGTGGGCACATGTGCTATAGGACTGATGGTAATTTTTCATAATTTTTTGTGATGGAGAAGTATCTGAACACTTCCCTCTACGCGGATTGCTCTTCGCACGTCTACGATTGTGGCCGGCGGCCTCCGGGGGCTAGCATACCGTCAAATCTTGCGTAGGCGGCCTCTCACAAATCTGGAAGTGTTGAGGCGGTTGCAAACGCCCAGCACGCGTCTCCGGGGTGTGCCCCCCCCCTCACGGACGCCGCCGCCACCGGCACCTGGAGGGGGGAAACGGACGCGTCGGGTCTACACGGAGTGGATGTAGCTGTGGGTTTGGCCCGGATGTTGCTCCAAAGTGTTCCTCTGGGCCGACCTAACACAACCGGGTGGAGAGGTCCACTGGTCAAAGCCCGTCCGTGCAAAGTCAAAGGGCTAGATCCCGTGGTCAAACGCTACAGGGTTAGCCGGGACGGGGGCCCTGGGGGGGTAGCAATGCCACCGGAGCGTCGTACCGGGCCCTCATACATGCGGGGTGGTGTTGTGGCATGTCCGAAGAGGCGGCACGCGTCTCTGGGTTGTGGCCCCCCCTCACGGACGGCAATGAAACGGTAGTAGACGTTCTGCGGTAACGATGCAGCGTGAATATGATTAAATACTTGGAGCGCGATAAAATCATGAGTTTTTTACACAACGTGGGCACATGTGCTATAGGACTGATGGTAATTTTTCATAATTTTTTGTGATGGAGAAGTATCTGAACACTTCCCTCTACGCGGATTGCTCTTCGCACGTCTACGATTGTGGCCGGCGGCCTCCGGGGGCTAGCATACCGTCAAATCTTGCGTAGGCGGCCTCTCACAAATCTAGAAGAGTTGAGGCGGTTGCAAACGCCCAACACGCGTCTCCGGGGTGTGCCCCCCCCTCACGGACGCCGCCGCCGCCGGCACCTGGAGGGGGGAAACGGACGCATCGGGTCTACACGGAGTGGATGTAGCTGTGGGTTTGGCCCGGATGTTGCTCCAAAGTGTTCCTCTGGGCCGACCTAACACAACCGGGTGGAGAGGTCCACTGGTCAAAGCCCGTGTGTGCAAAGTCAAAGGGCTAGATCCCGTGGTCAAACTCTACAGGGTTAGCCGGGACGGGGGCCCTGGGGGGTAGCAATGCCACCGGAGCATCGTACCGGGCCCTCATACATGCGGGGTGGTGTTGTGGCATGTCCGAAGAGGCGGCACGCGTCTCCGGGTTGTGGCCCCCCCTCACGGACGGCAATGAAACGGTAGTAGACGTTCTGCGGTAACGATGCAGCGTGAATATTATTAAATACTTGGAGCGCGATAAAATCATGAGTTTTTTACACAACGTGGGCACATGTGCTATAGGACTGATGGTAATTTTTCGTAATTTTTTGTGATGGAGAAGTATCTGAACACTTCCCTCTACGCGGATTGCTCTTCGCACGTCTACGACTGTGGCCGGCGGCCTCCGGGGGCTAGCATACCGTCAAATCTTGCGTAGGCGGCCTCTCACAAATCTAGAAGTGTTGAGGCGGTTGCAAACGCCCAGCACGCGTCTCTGGGGTGTGCCCCCCCCTCACGGACGCCGCCGCCGCCGGCATCTGGAGGGGGGAAACGGACGCGTCGGGTCTACACGGAGTGGATGTAGCTGTGGGTTTGGCCCGGATGTTGCTCCAAAGTGTTCCTCTGGGCCGACCTAACACAACCGGGTGGAGAGGTCCACTGGTCAAAGCCCGTTCGTGCAAAGTCAAAGGGCTAGATCCCGTGGTCAAACGCTACAGGGTTAGCCGGGACGGGGGCCCTGGGGGTAGCAATGCCACCGGAGCATCGTACCGGGCCCTCATACATGCGGGGTGGTGTTGTGGCATGTCCGAAGAGGCGGCACGCGTCTCCGGGTTGTGGCCCCCCTCACGGACGGCAATGAAATGGTAGTAGACGTTCGGCGGTAATGATGCAGCGTGAATATTATTAAATACTTGGAGCGCGATAAAATCATGAGTTTTTTACACAACGTGGGCACATGTGCTATAGGACTGATGGTAATTTTTCATAATTTTTTGTGATGGAGAAGTATCTGAACACTTCCCTCTACGCGGATTGCTCTTCGCACGTCTACGACTGTAGCCGGCGGCCTCCGGGGGCTAGCATACCGTCAAATCTTGCGTAGGCGGCCTCTCACAAATCTGGAAGTGTTGAGGCGGTTGCAAACGCCCAGCACGCGTCTCCGGGGTGTGCCCCCCCCCTCACGGACGCCGCCGCCGCCGGCACCTGGAGGGGGGAAACGGACGCGTCGGGTCTACACGGAGTGGATGTAGCTGTGGGTTTGGCCCGGATGTTGCTCCAAAGTGTTCCTCTGGGCCGACCTAACACAACCGGGTGGAGAGGTCCACTGGTCAAAGCCCGTCCGTGCAAAGTCAAAGGGCTAGATCCCGTGGTCAAACGCTACAGGGTTAGCCGGGACGGGGGCCCTGGGGGGTAGCAATGCCACCGGAGCGTCGTACCGGGCCCTCATACATGCGGGGTGGTGTTGTGGCATGTCCGAAGAGGCGGCACGCGTCTCCGGGTTGTGGCCCCCCCTCACGAACGGCAATGAAACGGTAGTAGACGTTCTGCGGTAACGATGCAGCGTGAATATTATTAAATACTTGGAGCGCGATAAAATCATGAGTTTTTTACACAACATGGGCACATGTGCTATAGGACTGATGGTAATTTTTCATAATTTTTGTGATGGAGAAGTATCTGAACACTTCCCTCTACGCGGATTGCTCTTCGCACGTCTACGACTGTGGCCGGCGGCCTCCGGGGGCTAGCATACCGTCAAATCTTGCGTAGGCGGCCTCTCACAAATCTAGAAGTGTTGAGGCGGTTGCAAACGCCCAGCACGCGTCTCCGGGGTGTGCCCCCCCCCCCTCACGGACGCCGCCGCCGGCGGCACCTGGAGGAGGGAAACGGACGCGTCGGGTCTACACGGAGTGGATGTAGCTGTGGGTTTGGCCCGGATGTTGCTCCAAAGTGTTCCTCTGGGCCGACCTAACACAACCGGGTGGAGAGGTCCACTGGTCAAAGCCCGTCCGTGCAAAGTCAAAGGGCTAGATCCCGTGGTCAAACGCTACAAGGTTAGCCGGGACGGGGGCCCTGGGGGTAGCAATGCCACCAGAGCATCATACCGGGCCCTCATACATGCGGGGTGGTGTTGTGGCATGTCCGAAGAGGCGACACGCGTCTCCGGGTTGTGGCCCCCCTCACGGACGGCAATGAAACGGTAGTAGACGTTCTGCGGTAACGATGCAGCGTGAATATTATTAAATACTTGGAGCGCGATAAAATCATGAGTTTTTTACACAACGTGGGCACATGTGCTATAGGACTGATGGTAATTTTTCATAATTTTTTGTGATGGAGAAGTATCTGAACACTTCCCTCTACGCGGATTGCTCTTCGCACGTCTACGACTGTGGCCGGCGGCCTCCGGGGGCTAGCATACCGTCAAATCTTGCGTAGGCGGCCTCTCACAAATCTGGAAGTGTTGAGGCGGTTGCAAACGCCCAGCACGCGTCTC
>NW_021265573.1:10907-11931 GCF_002162155.2 Triticum dicoccoides
TTTACACGGAGGGGATGTAGCTGTGGGTTTGGCCCGGATGTTGCTCCCGGGTGTCCCTATGGGCTGACCTAACACAACCGGGTGGAGAGGTCCACTGGTGAAATCCCGTCCGTCGGAAGTCAAAAGGCTAGATCCCGTGGTCAAACGCTACAGGGTTAGGCGGGACGGGGGCCCTGGGGGGTAGCAATGCCACCAGAGCGTCGTACCGGGCCCTCATACATGCGGGGTGGTGTTGTGGCATGTCCGAAGAGGCGGCACGCGTCTCCGGGTTGTGGCCCCCCTCACGGATGGCAATGAAACGGTAGTAGACGTTCTGCGGTAACGATGCAGCGTGAATATTATTAAATACTTGGAGCGCGATAAAATCATGAGTTTTTTACACAACGTGGGCACATGTGCTATAGGACTGATGGTAATTTTTCATAATTTTTTGTGATGGAGAAGTATCTGAACACTTCCCTCTACGCGGATTGCTCTTCGCACGTCTACGACTGTGGCCAGCGGCCTCCGGGGGCTAGCATACCGTCAAATCTTGTGTAGGCGGCCTCTCACAAATCTGGAAGTGTTGAGGCGGTTGCAAACGCCCAGCACGCGTCTCCGGGGTGTGCCCCCCCCACTCACGGACGCCGCCGCCGCCGGCACCTGGAGGGGGGAAACGGACGCGTCGGGTCTACACGGAGTGGATGTAGCTGTGGGTTTGGCCCGGATGTTGCTCCAAAGTGTTCCTCTGGGCCGACCTAACACAACCGGGTGGAGAGGTCCACTGGTCAAAGCCCGTCCGTGCAAAGTCAAAGGGCTAGATCCCGTGGTCAAACGCTACAGGGTTAGCCGGGACGGGGGCCCTGGGGGGTAGCAATTCCACCGGAGCGTCGTACCGGGCCGTCATACATGCGGGGTGGTGTTGTGGCATGTCCGAAGAGGCGGCACGCGTCTCCGGGTTGTGGCCCCCCTCACGGACGGCAATGAAACGGTAGTAGACGTTCTGCGGTAACGATGCAGCGTGAATATTATTAAATACTTGGAG
>NW_021265573.1:18721-20296 GCF_002162155.2 Triticum dicoccoides
GTTGCAAACGCCCAGCACGCGTCTCCGGGGTGTGCCCCCCCCCTCACGGACGCCGCCGCCGCCGGCACCTGGAGGGGGGAAACGAACACGTCGGGTCTACACGGAGTGGATGTAGCTGTGGGTTTGGCCCGGATGTTGCTCCAAAGTGTTCCTCTGGGCCGACCTAACACAACCGGGTGGAGAGGTCCACTGGTCAAAGCCCGTCCGTGCAAAGTCAAAGGGCTAGATCCCGTGGTCAAACGCTACAGGGTTAGCCGGGACGGGGGCCCTGGGGGGGTAGCAATGCCACCGGAGCGTCGTACCGGGCCCTCATACATGCGGGGTGGTGTTGTGGCATGTCCGAAGAGGCGGCACGCGTCTCCGGGTTGTGGCCCCCCCTCACGGACGGCAATGAAACGGTAGTAGACGTTCTGGGGTAACGATGCAGCGTGAATATTATTAAATACTTGGAGCGCGATAAAATCATGAGTTTTTTACACAACGTGGGCACATGTGCTATAGGACTGATGGTAATTTTTCATAATTTTTTGTGATGGAGAAGTATCTGAACACTTCCCTCTACGCGGATTGCTCTTCGCACGTCTACGATTGTGGCCGGCGGCCTCCGGGGGCTAGCATACCGTCAAGTCTTGCGTACGCGGCCTCTCACAAATCTAGAAGTGTTGAGACGGTTGCAAACGCCCAGCACGCGTCTCCGGGGTGTGCCCCCCCCCCTCACGGACGCCACCGCCGCCGGCACCTGGAGGGGGGAAACGGACGCGTCGGGTCTACACGGAGTGGATGTAGCTGTGGGTTTGGCCCGGATGTTGCTCCAAAGTGTTCCTCTGGGCCGACCTAACACAACCGGGTGGAGAGGTCCACTGGTCAAAGCCCGTCCGTGCAAAGTCAAATGGCTAGATCCCGTGGTCAAACGCTACAGGGTTAGCCGGGACGGGGGCCCTGGGGGGTAGCAATGCCACCGGAGCGTCGTACCGGGCCCTCATACATGCGGGGTGGTGTTGTGGCATGTCCGAAGAGGCGGCACGCGTCTCCGGGTTGTGGCACCCCCTCACGGACGGCAATGAAACGGCAGTAGACGTTCTGCGGTAACGATGCAGCGTGAATATTATTAAATACTTGGAGCGCGATAAAATCATGAGTTTTTTACACAACGTGGGCACATGTGCTATAGGACTGATGGTAATTTTTCATAATTTTTTGTGATGGAGAAGTATCTGAACACTTCCCTCTACGCGGATTGCTCTTCGCACGTCTACGACTGTGGCCGGCGGCCTCCGGGGGCTAGCATACCGTCAAATCTTGCGTAGGCGGCCTCTCACAAATCTAGAAGTGTTGAGGCGGTTGCAAACGCCCAGCACGCGTCTCTGGGTTGTGCCCCCCCCCCCCTCACGGACGCCGCCGCCGCCGGCACCTGGAGGGGGGAAACGGACGCGTCGGGTCTTCACGGAGTGGATGTAGCTATGGGTTTGGCCCGGATGTTGCTCCAAAGTGTTCCTCTGGGCCGACCTAACACAACCGGGTGGAGAGGTCCACTGGTCAAAGCCCGTCCGTGCAAAGTCAAAGGGCTAGATCCCG
>NW_021265574.1:0-1636 GCF_002162155.2 Triticum dicoccoides
CCATTTGCCAGATTTCATAAAATGTGGCAATTGCTAACATGATTCGGACAGATTTAAGCATTGCTACAGTTGAGAAAATCTCATTGTAGTCAACACCTTGAACTTGTCGAAAACCTTTTTGCGACAAGTCGAGCTTTGTAGATAGTAACACTACTATCAGCATCTGTCTTCCTCTTGAAGATCCATTTATACAATATGGCTTGCCGATCATCGGGCAACTCCACCAAAGTCCACACTTTGTTCTCATACATGGATCCCATCTCAGATTTCATGGCCTCAAGCCATTTCGCGGGATCTGAGCTCATCATCGCTTCCTCATAGTTTGTAGGTTTATCATGGTCTAGTAACATGACTTCCAGAATAGGATTACCGTACCACTCTGGTGCGGATCTTACTCTGGTTGACCTACGAGGTTCGGTAGTAACTTGATCTGAAGTTTCATGATCATCATCATTAGCTTCCTCACTAATTGGTGTAGGCATCACTGGAACTTATTTCTGTGATGAACTACTTTCCAATTCGGGAGAAGGTACAAATTACGTTATCAAGCTCTACTTTCCTCCCACTCACTTCTTTTGAGAGAAACTCCTTCTCTAGAAAGCATCCATTCTTAGCAACGAATGTCTTGCTTTCGGATCAGTGATAGAAGGTGTACCCAACAATTTCCTTTGGGTATTCTATGAAGATGCACTTCTCCGATTTAGGTTCGAGCTTATCAGGTTGAAACTTTTTCACATAAGCATCGCAGCCCCAAACTTTAACAAACGACAACTTTGGTTTCTTGCCAAACCACAGTTCATAAGCAGTCGTCTCAACAGATTTCGATGGCGCCCCATTTAAAGTGAATGCAACTGTCTCTAATGCATAACCCCAAAACGATAGTGGTAAACCGATAAGAGACATCATAGGTCACACAATATCCAATAAAGTGCGGTTACAACGTTCGGACACACCGTTACGCTTTGGTGTTCCAGGTGGCGTGAGTTGCGAAACTATTTCACATTGTTTCAAATAAAGACAAAACTCGTAACTCAAATATTCATCTCCACGATCAGATCATAGAAACTTTATTTTTCTTGTTACGATGATTTTCCACTTCACTCTGAAATTCTTTGAACTTTTCAAATGTTTCAGACTTATGTTTCATCAAGTAGATATACCCATATCTGCTTAAATCATCTGTGAAGGTCAGAAAATAACGATACACGCCACGAGCATCAACACTCATTGGACCGCATACATCAGTATGTACTATTTCCAACAAGTCAGTAGCTCGTTCCATTGTTCCGGAGAACGGAGTTTTAGTCATCTTGCCCAAAAGGCACGGTTCGCAAGCATCAAATGATTCATAGCCAAGTGATTCCAAAAGTCCATCTTTATGGAGTTTCTTCATGCGATTTACACCGATATGACCCAAACGGCAGTGCCACAAATAAGTTGCACTATCATTATTAACTTTGCATCTTTTGGCATCAATATTATGAATATGTGTATCACTACGATCGAGATCCAACAAACTATTTTCATTGGGTGTATGACCATTTGAAGGTTTTATTCATGTAAACAGAATAACAATTTATTCGCTGTCTCAGATGAATAATCGTATCGCAATAAACATGATCTAATCATATTTATG
>NW_021265575.1:0-732 GCF_002162155.2 Triticum dicoccoides
ATCCTGTTAATTACACCGAGTGAAAAAAATTTAGGTCATCACCTCACATTAAGCATTGATACTTTTAACTATGAAAAAAAATCATGTTTCGTCAAGTGTCAAATTTTGTCCTTCAATTTTTTTGCAACATCATCATGATTAAATAACCACTGATCATATCATAATTTTGCAGCACATCTCACATAGCTACTTAACATTAAGCACTCACACTTAAAACTATGAAAAAAATCTTATTTTGTCAAGTGTCAAATTTTGTCCGGTTCAATTTTTTTGACAAGATCATCATGATAAAAATAATCACTCATCTTATACCAATTTTAGAGCACATCTCAAATGACAAGATCATCATGATAAAAATAATGCAAACTAACAATCTAACATCCTAACATCCAGCATTCAACTATATATCAACCTAACAACCTAACATCTAACATCTAACCTAACAATCTAACATCCAACATCCGTCCATGCATTCATTCATCCATCCAGCAGTAGAAAAAAATGGAAAAAATGAAAAAAAAAACGTAGCTCACCGAGAGGGGCGTGGCAGGGGGCGAGGCGGTGGAGGGGATGGTGAGGCAGGGGCGGTCGGGGACGGGAGGGACGGTGCCGGACGGAGCCGTGGCCGGCTCTAGGAGCCGCGGCCGGCGGGGTCGGGAGAGGCCGGTGCAGCGCGTGGTCGGGGGAGGCCGGGGCGACGACGGGTGGAGACGGCGGCGCCGGCCGGTGTGG
>NW_021265576.1:0-1422 GCF_002162155.2 Triticum dicoccoides
GAGGACATATACTTACAAGGTTATACGGGTGTGTAGGATGTGTACCAGATCCCATAGCGCCATCATGCTTCGCTAAAAATGGTTTTGCTTGTTTCAGATGATATCTCCAGAAGAAATAGGAGTTAAAGTCAGAGTTGCATAGGCGCGTAAGCTAAGAGAGCAGTGAAAGGATATCCAAACATCGTCGGAACAGTGCACAAGGGAGTGATGTGTGGATACCTAGTTCGGGCCGGCGTTTGGGCATGCTCGCCTAGCTAGAGTGCGGGTCACTTCAGAGCCATTGAGGGTGATGCGCTGGCGTTGGCTGGCCGCGCACGGATGCAGATCTTGAGTGGCAGCGGAGCGCTATGATGTGGTGGACGAGACCGTTGGTGAAGCCCCAACGGCCTCGGGGGGTGGAGGTGTGACGATGTGCTTGGTGAAGTACCCCGGTGAGCTGGGAGACGGTGTCGGTGAAGCGCACCTGATGCGGTGGAAGTTGGTGTCTGTGAGGCACGTCGGTTGCGGCTGCCGATGTTGTCGGTGGACCACCCGGTGCGGTGGATGAGGGCGTAGATCACGTAGCTCTGGTGCGGTGGTGAAGCGCGACCGTCGTCTTCGTCGTTGTCGTCCGGCACAGAGGTGGGGAAAGAGACGATATGAGGGGCGATTCGAACTTTGCTTGGGTTGGCGGCGAATTATGGATTTGAGCAATCTGGGCGCGGAAGGGGACGTTGGAGAAGGGAGATTTTGCAGGGCTAGAATTGGGGCCACCAGATATTTCAATCCGAAACATGGAAGCGCAAACTTATTTTATCATCGTCCTTTTGGGGGGGGGGGTGGGTGGTTGGGTGCTAAGTGTCCGTCTGACACATGCGACAACCACGACACGACCCTGGTCTGCCAGGTGCGCCTACATTTGAGAATGCAAACGAATCTTCTCTCATTTGCAAACGAATCTGTATGTATTACCATGCCCATGTTTTCCTTGCAATAGTTAGTCATTCGAAACGAGATACTGTAAATTAATTAATGAGGAGTTATTTGGAGAAAAAAATTGAAACTGTATCCATGGTATCCACGCTAACGTGGATTAGAGTGTGTGTCACATAATTAGTTATTTGAATTAGAGTGTGTGTCACATAGCGATCTCCAATTCTAACATGGATTTCACATTTCATTGTATCCACGCTACTTTTTAATACAAATTCATATGTATATGATGAACACCATGGTAGTGAGAAAACTTTTGGATGGATTCAAACACATGACCTACAAAATAGCACAAAAATCGAGTCAATGTCAACTTTTTGAAACCTAGTATGGCACGAATTCGAAATAATTACCCATATGCATGGTCCTCAGTTCAAACCTTACAATGTACACCGAATTGAAACATCGATATTAAGTCTCATACTATCTACATTCAAATGTTGTTTCTAC
>NW_021265577.1:0-1119 GCF_002162155.2 Triticum dicoccoides
ATGTCGGTAATGAGAGTGGTGTGGTGAACACGATTTGGTAAAGGTATCGATGAGAGGCCATGTAGGAGTACATGGTGGGTTGTTTCATTGAAGCCGACCTTAAGCACTGAGATCTGTATGTGTGATTTAAGATTCAGCTACTACCATGCATTGGGCCCGAAACCAATGGACCCTCTCGGCTTCTTATTCACCCTAGTTCTCCGTCCAGGAGTTGCAAGTAGTTTCTGGTGTTTGTAGCCTACTGGAGGCCGTGGACAGCGCTGACCGTAGGGGTGGGCTGTGATGCGGTAGGTACGTGGCCGGGTGTACCGAATACCCGTTAGGTATCTCGGAAACCCTGTTCACATCGTTCGGGGCCGTATGGGAAACCTCGGCCGGACTCCCTGCGGATGGAACCTGAATAGGCGATAAACCTGGACTGGAGGCTTAGGTGATTAGGTAGGTCGTGGCCGACACCCACGTTGCGCTTCCGCTTGAAGGTTGCCGAGTACATGTCGTGTAAACGACGGTAAGTGGTGAGAGCGTGTATGAAGAAGTACACCCCTGCAGGGTTATCATAATCTATTCGAATAGCCGCGTCCGCGGTAAAGGACTACTTGGTTGCCTATACAGTTCATAGACAAGTAGATGGAAACTACTAAAAGCCTCGAGATAAGTGTGAGTGCCGAGGATGGCTCTTCCGTAGGAAGACGGAGGCGGATCCTCGGTAGTGTATTGAAGTGGTGAGTAGTGGACTCGTGTGCGCAAAACCATTTCAGTTGGAGTATCATAGGATAGCCTAGCCAAGAGTCAAAGCTGGCTTGCTGCAATAACTCCACCAACCCTTCTTGATACTATGCATGTATGTAGGATCTGATGTAAGTCTTGCTGAGTACCTTTGTACTCATGTTGCTATAATCTACATTTTTACAGAAGACGCTGCAACCCCTTCTGATGGGTTCTATGTAGACGTTGACATCAACGAGTAGGCTAAAGACCCAGGTGGTGACCCTGAGCTTGTGAAGGACCACGTAGTATAGCTAGGCTTTCCAAGCCTCTTTTATTTTACTAGTTGTCTGTACTCAGACAAGTTACTTCCGCTGCTGGTTTGTATGACTGTATGACTTGTATGTGGGGTCG
>NW_021265578.1:0-1803 GCF_002162155.2 Triticum dicoccoides
AGTACATGGTGGGTTGTTTCATTGAAGCCGACCTTAAGCACTGAGATCTGTATGTGTGATTTAAGAATCAGCTACTACCATGCATTGGGCCCGAAACCAATGGACCCTCTCGGCTTCTTATTCACCCTAGTTCTCCGTCCAGGAGTTGCAAGTAGTTTCTGGTGTTTGTAGCCTACTGGAGGCCGTGGACAGCGCTGACCGTAGGGGTGGGCTGTGATGCGGTAGGTACGTGGCCGGGTGTACCGAATACCCGTTAGGTATCTCGGGAACCCTGTTCACATCGTTCGGGGCCGTATGGGAAACCTCGGCCGGACTCCCTGCGGATGGAACCTGAATAGGCGATAAACCTGGACTGGAGGCTTAGGTGATTAGGTAGGTCGTGGCCGACACCCACGTTGTGCTTCCGCTTGAAGGTTGCCGAGTACATGTCGTGTAAACGACGGTAAGTGGTGAGAGCGTGTATGAAGGAGTACACCCCTGCAGGGTTAACATGATCTATTCGAATAGCCGCGTCCGCGGTAAAGGACTACTTGGTTGCCTATACAGTTCATAGACAAGTAAATGGAAACTACTAAAAGCTTCAAGATAAGTGTGAGTGCCGAGGATGGCTCTTCCGTAGGAAGACGGAGGTGGATCCTCGGTAGTGTATTGAAGTGGTGAGTAGTGGACTCGTGTGCGCAAAACCATTTCAAGTTGGAGTATCGTAGGATAGCCTAGCCAAGAGTCAAAGCTGGCTTGCTGCAATAACTCCACCAACCCTTCTTGATACTATGCATGTATGTAGGATCTGATGTAAGTCTTGCTGAGTACCTTTGTACTCATGTTGCTATAATCTACATTTTTACAGAAGACGCTGCAACCCCTTCTGATGGGTTCTATGTAGACGTTGACATCAACGAGTAGGCTAAAGACCCAGGTGGTGACCCTGAGCTTGTGAAGGACCTTGTAGTATAGCTAGGCTTCCAAGCCTCCTTTATTTTGCTAGTTGTCTGTACTCAGACAAGTTACTTCCGCTGCTGGCTTGTATGACTATATGACTTGTATGTTGGGTCGTGAGACCCGTACCTTTGTGTATGTTATGTACGGCTCCCTGAGCCTTAAATAAAGTACTTGTGTCGTAGAGTCATGTTGTGATGCTTCGTTGTATTTGCACATATCGAGCATATTGTGTGTATGATTGAAATGCTTGGTATGTGTGGGATCTGACTATCTAGTTGTTTATCTTTAGTAGCCTCTCTTACCGGGAAATGTCTCCTAGTGTTACCGCTGAGCCATGGTAGCTTGCTACTGCTCTGGAACACTTAGGCTGGCCGGCAGGTGTCCTTCTTCGTTCCTGTGTCTGTCCCTTCGGGGAAATGTCACGCTTTGAGTACCGGAGTCCTGCTAGCCCGCTACAGCCCGGTTTACCGGAGTCCTGCTAGCCCAGTGCTACAGCCCGGACCCACTTGCTGATGACCGACACGTTCGAAGCTGGGTCATGGATGCCTGTCCCTGTAAGTCTGTGCCACTTTGGGTTTACGACTAGTCATGTCAGCCCGGGCTCTTTATCATATGGATGCTAGCGACACTATCATATACGTGAGCCAAAAGGCGCAAACGGTCCCGGGAAAAGGTAAGGCGACACCCGTGGGGATACCGTGCGTGAGGCCGCAAAGTGATATGAGGTGTTACCGGCTAGATCGATGTGACATCGAGTCGGGGTCCTGACAGCGTTGGCATCAGAGCCGGACTGCCTGTAGGTTCTCCAAGCCAAACTGGTCGATGTTGAGTCTAGAAATTCTTTAGTTATATGTAGGGGAATTG
>NW_021265579.1:0-1028 GCF_002162155.2 Triticum dicoccoides
TCTTAAGCATATTATGTCATTTTAGAGCTAGTTAAGCATATTAAGTAATTTTGGAGGAAAAGATGCTAAGTATAGGTCATTTTAGAGCTATCCTAGGTTAAATAGGTCATTTTGAAGCTAGCTAAGCATATTAAGTAATTTTGGAGGAAAAAATGCTAAGTATAGGTCATTTTAGAGCTATCCTAGGTTAAATAGGTCATTTTCGAGCTAATTAAGCTTATTATGTAATTTTTGAGCTAGCTAAGCATATTGAGTCATTTTGGAGCAAAAAAATGCTAAGTATAGGTCATTTTAGAGCTATCCTAGGTTAAATAGGTCATTTTAGAGCTAAGTAAGTTTATTATGTCATTTTGGAGCTAGCTAAGCATGTGAAGTCATTTAGGAGCTAAACTATGTCATTTCTTAAGCATATTATGTCATTTTAGAGCTAGTTAAGCAGATTAAGTAATTTTGGAGGAAAAAATGCAAAGTATAGGTCATTTTAGAGCTATCCTAGGTTAAATAGGTCATTTTGGAGCTAATTAAGCTTATTATGTAATTTTTGAGCTAGCTAAGCATATTGAGTCATTTTGGTGGAAAAATGCTAACTATAGGTCATTTTAGAGCTAGCCTAGGTTAAATAGGTCATTTTGGAGCTAAGTAAGGTTATTATGTCATTTTGGAGCTAGCTAAGCATATGAAGTCATTTAGGACCTAAAATATGTCATTTCTTAAGCATATTATATCATTTTAGAGCTAGCTAAGCATATTAAGTCATTTTGGAGGAAAAGATGCTAAGTATAGGTCATTTTAGAGCTATCCTAGGTTAAATATGTCATTTTAGAGATAAGTAAGGTTATTTTGTCATTTTGGAGCTAGCTAAGCATGTGAAGTCATTTAGGAGCTAAACTATGTCATTTCTTAAGCATATTATGTCATTTTAGAGCTAGTTAAGCATATTAAGTAATTTTGGAGGAAAAGATGCTAAGTATAGGTCATTTTAGAGCTATCCTAGGTTAAATAGGTCATTTTGAAGCTAGCTAAGCATA
>NW_021265580.1:0-1196 GCF_002162155.2 Triticum dicoccoides
GGGGGGGTGAATAGGCGATTTTTATGAATTCTTCACTGAGGAATTTGCTGGTGAGGAAATTCCTTAGCGAAGAACTACTTGCAGCGGAATAAGTACTCATAAGTAAACATAGCAGAATACAAACATGGTCATCATGATGAAATGAATACTAGCACAGAGTACAGAAAGCGTAAACACAGGATAACAAGATGAAGACAAACAGACTGAAGAAATTGAACTGAGGAATTTGTGAAAGTCTTCAGTCAAAGTCTTCAAGCACAGATATGAACAACATACAACACAGTAATGAGGAAATGAAAGAGTTGAGGAAATAAAACCAGTTAGTTTTTGAAGACAATGATTTGGTAAACCAGTTCCAACTACTGTCTCAGTTGTACGTCTGGTTGGAGCGGCTGAGTATTTAAACTCGAGGACACACAGTCCCGGACACCCAGTCTCTGAGCCGCAACTCAGGACACCCAGTCCTCACCGTGTTCTCCTTGAACTAAGACCACGCAGGCCTCATCCAATCACTCGTGGTAAGTCTTCAGGTGACTTCCAAACCTTCACAGACTTGGTCACTCGGCGATCCATAATTCCTCTTGGATGCTCTAGACCTTGACGCCTAACCGTCTGGAAGAAGCACAGTCTTCAAAGGTAACAAGCGTCGGATCCACGCAGGATCAATTTCTTCAGTGATGCTCAATCACTTGGGTTTGTGGGGGTTTGGTTTTGGGATTTTCCTCACTTGATGATTTTCGCTCAAAGTCCTCGGAGGATGGGTTGCTCTCAGATGACAAGTGTCAAGTTCTCTCGGAGCAGCCAACCAGCTAGTGGTTGTAGGGGGCGGCTATTTATAGCCTAGGGAGCAGCTCGACATGATAAGACATAAATGCCCTTCAATGATATGACTGTTAGGTGGATAAGATATTTTGGACAGCCGGCGCGCAGCACAGCAATGGTCGGAAATTTGACTCTCAAATTCCTCAGGGCTATCATGTTCCTCACTGTGTAGGCAATTCGCACTGGCGAATTCCTAACTCCTCAGTTAGAGCAAAGTCCTCAGTGACCAGAAGAACTGCGTCTCTGTCACTGAAGAAATTGACTGAACTGTATGAGATTTCCAATGGCTTCACTCGAAGGGATTGGTAGGTGTAGGATTTTGAGTTGAGCATCACATGGAAATTTTTCCTTAGTATTTCCTCGACCCCCTTTAA
>NW_021265581.1:0-1786 GCF_002162155.2 Triticum dicoccoides
GATCCTCCCTTTCCCAAGTTGCTTCATCTTCAGAATGGTGCGACCATTGAACCTTGAGAAACTTGATATTATGACGTCGCGTGGTACGTTCGGCCTGATCGAGGATACGAATGGGGTACTCTCGATATGTAAGATTATCTTGGAGATCAAGCGTTTCGTGGTCCACTTCACGGACAGGATCCGAGAAGCAACGCCTGAGTTGAGAAACGTGGAAGACATCGTGAACTCTGGAGAGGTGCGGAGGTAGTTCCAACTGGTAGGCAACTTCTCCTCGTTTGGCGAGAATGCGAAAAGGTCCAATGTAACGAGGAGCCAATTTGCCTTTGATACCGAAACGATGGGTTCCCTTCAGAGGGGTGACCCGAAGATAAGCCTTCTCGTCAACCTCGAAAGTCATAGCCTTATGTTTTCGGTCATATTGACTCTTTTGACGAGATTGGGCTGTTTTCAACCTTTCACGAACGATACGAACTTGTTCTTCTGCTTCCTGAATCATATCCGGGCCAAAGAATTGTCTTTCCCCGGTCTCTGACTAGTTAAGGGGTGTTCGACATCGTCGTCCATACAGAACTTCAAAAGGGGCTTTACCCAAGCTGGATTGATAGCTGTTGTTGTAAGCGAATTCGGCAAATGGAAGACACTTCTCCCAGTCCATACCGAAAGAGATAACAGAGGCTCGAAGCATGTCTTCTAGAATCTGATTGACGCGTTCCACTTGACCACTCGACTGAGGGTGGAATGCGGTGCTAAAGGAGAGACGAGTTCCCATAGCATTTTGGAAACTTTCCCAAAATCGAGAGGTGAAAAGACTTCCTCGATCCGAGTTAATTTCCAAAGGAACACCATGGAGAGACACTATTCGGGAGATGTACAAATCTGCCAGCTGACTAGCGGTTATACTCTCACAAACAGGTAAGAAATGAGCTACTTTGGAAAGACGATCGATCACGACGAAAATAGCATTATTCCCTCTCTTGGTCCTGGGAAAACCGGTAATGAAATCCATACCAATTTTATCCCATTTCCATTCAGGAATAGCTAAGGGTTGAAGGGTGCCAGCAGGCCGTTGATGCTCTGCTTTTACACGACGACAGACATCGCAATTTGCAATATACTGAGCAATTTCTCTCTTCATCCTAGTCCACCAGAACCTCTGGCGTAGGTCCTGATACATCTTAGTACTACCGGGATGAATGGTGAGAGGGGATTCATGAGCCTCCTTAAGGATCAGCTGCCGTAGATGCTGGTTCTTGGGAACCACTAGACGGTTCTCAAAGTACACAACACCATGATCATTTGTAGAGAAACAACTAGCACCTCCGCTAGCAATGTTCTCTTTGATTTTAGATATTCCCTTATCTCGTTTTTGGGCAGCGATGATTTGATCCGTAAGAGTAGGTTTCGCCACCAAGGTGGAAAGAAAACCTTGAGGAACAATGTGAAGGTTTAGCTTCCGAAATTCCTCATGGAGAAGCGGTTGACTTTGTTGTAACATCAGGTTGTTACAATAAGATTTACGACTTAGCGCATCAGCCATGACGTTGGCTTTCCCTGGGGTGTAGGTTATTCCTAAGTCGAAGTCTGTGATCAATTCAACCCAACGTCTTTGCCTGAGATTCAGATCCGGTTGGGTGAAAATGTACTTCAGACTTTGGTGATCAGTGAATATTTCGCAACGGTTACCGAGAAGGTAATGTCGCCAGGTCTTAAGTGCATAGACTACGGCTGCAAGCTCTAGATCATGAGTAGGATAATTCTCCTCATGTGGGTGCAATTGCCGTGAAGC
>NW_021265582.1:0-773 GCF_002162155.2 Triticum dicoccoides
TTCGCGGTCCAAACCACCCCCCCAAACCCTAAAAATCGTCCTTCGCCGCGCCGGACGAAACCGGAGCCGCTGCCCGCAGCCAACCAGGACCCGCCACCTGTCCCGCACTGCCGTTCCCCGTGCCGCGGCCCGCCCGGCCGCAGCTGGCCCGCGCGGCCCGCGCGCCCGCGCCGCCGCCCAAGCGCGCCCGCGCCTCCGCCACCGACCTCCAGCGCCGCCACCCGTGCGCCCACCGGAGGGGCCACGCCGCCGCCCTGCCGCCCCGCGCCGGCGTGTTGGAAATATGCCATAGAGGCAATAATAAAAGTATTATTATTATATTTCCTTGTTCATGATAATTGTCTTTTATTCATGCTATAACTGTATTATCCGGAAATCGTAATACACGTGTGAATACATAGACCACAATATGTCCCTAGTGAGCCTCTAGTTGACTAGCTCGTTGTGATCAACAGATAGTCATGGTTTCCTGGCTATGGACATTGGATGTCGTTGATAACGGGATCACATCATTAGGAGAATGATGTGATGGACAAGACCCAATCCTAAGACTAGCACAAAAGATCGTGTAGTTCATTTGCTAGAGCTTTGCCAATGTCAAGTATCTCTTCCTTCGACCATGAGAGCGTGTAACTCCTGGATACCGTAGGAGTGCTTTGGGTGTATCAAACGTCACAACGTAACTGGGTGACTATAAAGGTGCACTACAGGTATCTTCGAAAGTATCTATTGTTTTATGCGGATCGAGACTGGGATTTGTCACTCCGTGTAAA
>NW_021265583.1:0-911 GCF_002162155.2 Triticum dicoccoides
GAAGCACCACGTGATGATCGAGTGTGATAGATTCTAACGTTCGAATACAAGGATGTAAGCCAGATTTACACACGCAATACACTTAGGTTAACTTGACGAGCCTAGCATGTACAGACATGGCCTCGGAACACGAAAGACCGAAAGGTCGAGCATGAGTCGTATAGAAGATACGATCAACATGAAGATGTTCACTGATGTTGACTAGTCCGTCTCACGTGATGATCGGACACGGCCTAGTTGACTCGGATCATGTTTCACTTAGATGACTAGAGGGATGTCTATCTGAGTGGTAGTTCATTGAATAATTTGATTAGATGAACTTAATTATCATGAACTTAGTCTAAAATCTTTACATTATGTCTTGTAGATCAAATGGCCCACGCTAATGTTGGCCTCAACTTCAACGCGTTCCTAGAGAAAACCAAGCCGAAAGATGATGGCAGCAACTATACGGACTAGGTCCGGAACCTAAGGATCATCCTCATAGCTGCCAAGAAAGATTATGTCCTAGAAGCACCGCTAGGTGACGCACCCATCCCAGAGAACCAAGACGTTATGAAGCTTGGCAGTCACGTGCTGATGATTACTCCCTCATTCAGTGAGGCATGCTTTACATCTTAGAACCGGGGCTCCAAAAGCGTTTTGAGCAACACGAAGCATATGAGATGTTTGAAGAGCTGAAAATGGTTTTCCAAGCTCATGCCCGGGTCGAGAGATATGAAGTCTCCGACAAGTTCTTTAGTTGTAAGATGGAGGAAAATAGTTCTGTCAGTGAGCACATACTCAAAATGTCTGGGTTGCATAACCGCTTGACTCAGCTGGGAGTTAATCTCCCGGATGACGTGGTCATTGACAAAATCCTTCAGTCGCTTCCACCGAGCTACACGAACTTTGTGATGAACTTCAATATG